>NC_082385.1:10208777-10328168 GCF_031168955.1 Gadus macrocephalus
CTGATTTTAAGATTGTATATTGATTGTATTATTTGTATAGGCCTAATTTATGGCTATGGATACCCTTAATTATATAATTATAGTCTACTGCTGTGATTTCCCTCAATAATTTTAGCGCTCATTTTTATTTTTGTTAAATAGACTGCGATAACACCAACACGAGTGAGAGTGCTTGCCATCGCGTATCTGTATTTGCGCAATCGCCAGAGATGGCAGAGACGCAGGGCATCCTGCTGGACAAGGCAGTTTTTGGCCAAGCGCTTGGGGTTTGGCTGTCCGTAAATAAATTCATTCAAATAAAGTCAGTACGTAAAACACTAGCGACCCCTTCCGTAAGTTTACGGAAGCACGGATACGAAAAACATACGTGTGTGGAAACGAGGCGATAGAGTGTGTGCATTGAACGATTTAAAATTAACTCCCAATACCCCCAGTAGACGATTAAAACCATTAAAGTGGATACTACTTCAAAAGCAAAGCAACTGGAAGCTTGTTGATTGGTCAAATATTTTGTTGCGATGGAGCCAATCAAAGAGTCTTTGGTTCAGTATAACAGCTGTGTTTTTCAGCCTTGACACTTGACCGAACGCTCATCAGACGCAACTCTGGGTGTGACATAGATACCTCACTTTCTAAAGACACTGTGGTATAGGTTATATCACAGGTTATAGAGGTTTTAGACCCGTAAATAACTAGACACAAAGCAACTGAACTGGGATCATCCCTGACTAAAATAGTAGCAGTAATAACGCTAGATTAGTCCCTTAATTACCTACGGCAAATAGATGTTTGAACACATTTTTCTAGTCCTTATCTGCACCACTTTCTCTGCTGGTTTTACTTCCTCCATCGGAATATGTTGATGTGCCTTGGAACCTTTAGTCAAGTTAAACAAGACCTTGAAATCAAACTCAAACAAATACTGAATCAATTCAAATATTAAAACAGAAAAATGTGTGTCTACACACAATGAGAGTGTGTATTTTAATGATTTGGGGTCTACGCATGCCTGCGTGTTTGTGTGTGTGTGTGTGTGTGTGTGCGCTCATCTGCCCGTGCATTCTCATGTGTTTGCGCGTGCGTGCATGCTGATGTGTGCGTGTGCCGATGCGCGCGTGTGCGTGTGCGTGCGTGCTGATGTGTGTGCGTGTGTGCGCGTGTGTGTGCGTGTGTGTGCGTGTGTGCGCGTGTCTCCAGAGTCTGGGCGGCCTGCTGACGGACAGCGAGGAGGAGGACCGCGAGGGCTTCACGTGCGCCGTGTGCCTGGACCTCTACTACTGCCCCTACAGCTGCCACCCCTGCGGACACGTCTTCTGCGAGCCCTGCCTGCGCACGCTGGCGCGCAGCCGGCCCGGCCACACCCCCTGCCCCCTGTGCCGCACCCCCATCTCACACACGCTCTTCCAGAAAGGTGAGGCCCCCGTCCTGGTCATGTGACCTCAGGTGCTGTTGGGCTGCGCAGACTGGTCCAGAGGGTCCGTGCCCCCCCCAGAGAGAGGGGGGGGCACGGGACCTGTCGGATTGGGGTTACTTGTGGGGTTTTCTTTATTTATGTTGTTGAATTTCATTTCGAATAAGTTGTGAGACAGGTGAGGTAGGTGTCATATTCCAAGTACAACACAGTTATTATTATCAAATCTAGATTTACTTTATGTCTTTAAGTAAGAATATACTGAAATCTCCAAACAAATAAACAATTCTTTGTTTGGAGATTGTGAACAACTTATTGACGTCATCTGTCATCGTGTTAAAATTCCTACTACTCAGGTTGGTTTATTTATTTGATTTGATTTATATAAATAATATAACGCATGTAGAAGAAGTCTAAAAAATATACTTCCACAATGAATCAAATCCAAACTGTAACACCAAACTAAAATCGAACGCCTGTCCCCAGAGCTCAACGAGACCACGGAGAGCTTCTTCCCCAAGGTGTTCAACGCCCGCAAGAACAATTTCCAGAGAGCGCCTTGCTCAAGGTGGCCACTGCCCAGCGGACCCAAGCGCTTCCACATCTTCTGGGGTGAGCAGTTCAGTGAGAGACACACACACACACACACACACACACACACACACACACACACACACACACACACACACACACACACACACACACACACACACACACACACACACACACACACACACACACGTACACATATCTCTTCATCTGCCCACGGGCTTCCATGATGGAGCAAACTCCAGGCTGAAGGGTTTATCTGGGGAGAGACGGTCCAGGCTGATATGGAGGAGAAGGGAGCGTGAAGGAAAAGCATTACCACCCTCTCACACGTGTATGTTTACGCCCTGGAATTATCGCTCGTTTTATGAGCTAGTTCATGGTATTGCCCTTTCTTTACCTTCTCCTCACACAATCTGTTCATCTTGCAGAGACGGAAAGTTTACAATGTACTGAGAAAAGAAAACTGACAAGACAATATTTTTTTTTATTAATTAGGAAATGCCAGGCTGCCTAAGGGAGAAGTTCATTGCTAAAATTTAAAGCTACTGTAGGAAACATTTGAGATCAGCAAAAGAAGAAGGAATAAGAAAGTAAGATTTAGACCATAAACAACACCGTAAATGCCCCCATCATCCCCACGTCTCTCACCATGACCGGCAGGATGGATTCTCTAACCGTCGGGAGCGATCTAAAATCGAAATGGTCTCATACAGAGGCTGGGGCGCAGTCAACCAGATACAGATCTTCTCACAATGCATTTCACAAAAAAAAAATGTAAATGCTGAAAACATTCAGTAAACCCGCTTTTATTTTGAAAGTCCCTGCTTTGCTAAGTTTCTCCTACATGTCCATTGCGGCTTTAGGCTACCAGAGGCAGCCAGCAGAGCCCGGCCGGCGGTGGCCCCTAGGTCCTGCGGGCTTCACGCTGGACGCCCTGGACCTGGCGGACATGCGCGGCTGGCTCTTCGACGTGGACCTGGTCATCATCTACATCCACTCGGTCAACTGGATCCTGGCCTTCCTGCTGCTCTGCTTCCTGCTCTACTTCTTCTTCTCCTGAAGAACTCGCCCCCTGGTGACCCCGGCGGTTCCAATCGGACCGGTGGACTTTCTTTCCCTCTTTCTCTGTCTCTGTTTTAGAGGTTGTGGGGGTCAGGCACTGTTGCCTCGTCGATCTGGTGTTGTTGTTTTAGATGTTTTGAGCACCTGCCTTTTCACTTTGGGCTTCAATCACTTTTGAAGCTTTTGAAATCCTTTGCCGGAACCCGCGGGGGGGGGGGATTAGAGTGGTGGCTGATGCTCAAATATTAGCAGGGAACCGATCGGTCCCCTTTGTAGCGGAAGGGTTATACTTCTTTGCCGGCACGTTGGCCAAAGATCCACCGGAAGACTCGTAGACTTGGACCCGCCCCTTTTTATTCTGAACAGTTGTGCATCCTCCCGTAGCTTAGCGACGCATTGCACTTCTCTAAAAAGAAACGCGCTGACGGATGAGCTGGGAACGGACATTGGAGGACAAAGTTGGTTAGTTCATGTACATTAGAGGTTGGCAGACTCTATGCTGCCCCAGTGTGTACATGTCAATGTGACAGGAAGGTGTGAATCACCTTTGCGAAGGTCTATTCTCTGCATTGTGTCATGGACATGGATTGATACGAACCAGGCGAGGACCCAAATGTGTAAGTCAGTGGTCAGGTCAGAAATCGCTTGCATGTCTGCATGTTTGGTTGCATCAGTGGTCACTTAAATCGACTGCAGGTAAGATTTAAGAGCTAGTATTAGTTAGAAATACCATAGCCATCCCTCAGCTATTAGTGAGTCGAATGCTCTGAGAATCTCAACATTAATTGAGAGAATTTAGATTTCAGACTACTCCTGGCTTATTTATGACCATTCTGGACATCTCTTCCATATTGATTTGGAGAATATGTCTTGCCTGTCAATCACAGGTCTTTGAATGAAACACTTATTAATGGCTGAGAAATGTAGGGTGGGGGCAGAGATGGGAGTGAGAAGGAGTGTTCAGTTTCAAATATTTCTCTCTTATGCTCTGTTCTGCTCTCGCTCTTGAACTCTTGAACCCTTGAATCTAACCATCAGAAGCTTTAAAGCAGGACTTTTTAAGAGTAAGAGAGGAATCCGACTGGCAAGAGCACTTTTTCTAGTGCTCTTTAACACCTGCCTGGTCTCACAAATCAGACTTTAGATTAACAATCTAGAGAGATTGTGAAACACACTACACTGATGGGCAGGTCATGTCAGGTTTTGTTCTCTATGGATTATGTCTTATTGTTTTTTGCAATGTGTCACTGCCCACCCCTATATGGATTACTTCCTGCATTACCCAGAAGGACGTCTGCCACCCATCTCTCTCTCGTGAGACTCAATGCCAAGGTGTTGCGGTCTTGATGTATAAGGCTAATACTCGGTTTAGAATGAAGTGCATCTTTGTGCTAAATAAGGGTTTTGTCTCCGTAGGGATATTGCAAAAAGTTGATTTGCTGGGGTTCTCAAGGGGCTGTTTTTTGTGGGCAAAACTGTTGATTTGGTGTTTGCCAATTTCTGACCACATTCTAAATAGATGTCGGTGTAGCACCTTAAGGGTGTCAAAATGCTTGTGCGTGGTTTGTCCTTATATTTCGCGCACATGCAATCCAACAATGTCGTAGAATTTTTTTCAATGTGTACATCTGCGCTACCGACGCCCCGTGGTGTCATTACACAAAGTGTACACTAGAGGGTGACTTATCGACGGTGAGACAGAACCCCAGAGTTGTTGCAGTTGTTGTTCTGATGGTGTTTAATGGAATACCTGATGATTATGGTTGATGCTACAGCAAGTGGACCTGCTCCCGTATGAATTTCCATTGTGCCTTCTGCAGCCATGCCACGCCCTCTACACATCACCAATGGAACATCAATATGGAAGTGTTTTCCTCTATCTTCATGGATTTTTCCTTTGAAGAACAGGAATATGCCTGCTAATTTGTTCTACTCTTTTTGGTTTTGGTTCTACATTGTAAATGTTTTTGATATTCCTGGCCCCATAATGGGTGGTCCAGAATAACCTAGGGGGAGCAGAAGACCCAGGTGGACGGCCCGTCACAGAACGGGTGTGGAGAACGTATAAATCACAACACTGAATCCTTCATGCCTTTGAGTTCTTGGTTCAAGACATTGCCAATCCCAGGCCTCCTTTTTTGAGTGATATTAACTGCCAGAGATGGGAGGGGTGGGCCTCCTTTACATTTTTGAACACGCCCACTTCAGAGGGGCGGAACTTTTGTCGAGAATATCAAGGAATATTCTAAAAGTAATCCAGTGATGTATCCAAACCATCAGCCAATTTACCACCATGCCCTACCTTACCTTATGGCACCGTACTGTACCTGACAATACCCTACCTTGCTTTACCCTTAACTCTTTATCTGGTTACCTCACCTTACCATATCTTAAAATATATTACCGTACCAGCCCATGCCTTACCTGTCCTCAGCTGTTGGCACATTTTGCATTATAGGCCTACGATTAATAAGAGGCTCATTAGCATTAGCAACGTAGCTTTACTTCATGTCATGTGGTAGTGCAAATACAGGGGCACACTGTTTTTTTTGTACAATAAAGTCAAAATTGCACATTATTGACAAAACATTTTAGTCAATCATCTTCTTAAAAATAATGCTATGGTTAAGCTTCTCTGTCTGGATAAAGGACAGTTGAGTAGAGTACAGATGTGTGGAGTTAGGTTCTTTATCTTGTTATTTTCATCACCACTTCACAGCAAATCAGGTGACTTATTTGGTTTTGGATTGTTGAAATAAACAGTTTCTACTGTCTTTTTTGTCTCATGAAGGGAAGACTTTCTTGCAAACACAAAATGTTAAACGCATTGTAATGAAATGATAACTATACTCAAGAATATTCGTAGAATATATCTTGGAAAAACCTGTCAACAAAACATTAATGTTTACAGTAGTTATACCTGTATGCATATGTCAACGGGCATTATAATATGAGTTTATCGATAAGAAAAAGGCTATAGGCCTAGACTTTGTTTATTCTGGTGTTGGACTACATAATTTCTAATAGGCCTACTAACAAACAATCCTTCAACTATACCAACTGTCTGACACTTATAAGCTATTGCAATTTTACATGCGGCTGCTTGTCCAAGTCCTGTAACCCCCTAAAAAGATCGTACAACCACATATTTTATTAATGGTTGTGCTGGTTTTATACGAAATTGTATCATTTGTATTACATATAGAGCAAACGGTGAGATCTAATTATCTTGAAGAATTGAATAGGGCTACCGCAACCATAGCATACATTTGTCACACCCTTTATGGGAACACGGCTCCTAAAACGGGTCTGGCCTATAGATCTATTTTTGACCACTGATTCTTCCAAATGGTTAATGAACTGTCAAAATATGACTAATTCTCTCTCTCTCTCTCTCTCGCTCTCTCGCTCTCTCTCTCTCTCTCTCTCTCTCTCTCTCTCTCTCTCTCTCTCTCTCTCTCTCTCTCTCTCTCTCTCTCTCTACCCCCCCCCCCCCCCCCCCGGCCTTCAGGGGAGGTGAAGGTGACTCTCTTCGCGGCAGAGAGAAGGAGATGCAGATCGGGCTGCTGCGGGAGCCCGTCCCAAAGTCGTCTTCGGCCGTCTTACTCTATACCATCGCTTCTTCTTCTGCTGCTGCTGCTGCTGCTCATTCAATTCCGTTATAATAACAACTGAAAGCAAAACGGTTCACGCTATTTACGGCGGATTGAGTTCAGAAGGGTGCGTGCGTGTGTATGCATGTGTTCTTCTGCACCGTATGGGCGTCAAAAACGCCCCAGATCTGCAGCGGCGGCAGCGAACATTTTGCAGAGCGGCAAGCCGTCGCTGTGCGAACTGGACGGGGGAGAGAGCGACGAGGCTCCGCTAGAAGCTCCTGGTGCTCCGGGGGCGGTGGAGGACAGCCGGATGGTGAGCTTGGCGACAGAAAACGGGCTGCAACTGTTTCGGCTATTATTTTGATGCACGATTATTTATTTATTTTTAGATCGTTTGCGTAGCTATCCAATGTTGCAGCCGACGTGATCGACCAGCAAAACAATCGCGGGATACGATCTGGTATAGCTATGCTACGCAATAGCATACGTGCAAATTGTTATGGTCCAATATCCATTGATCGAAAATGTCTGATCTGTTCAAACATATTTAGCCTTTGACGGTGCCTGCAATGTATAACTTAGTCACGATTAATGGTGCTTCAACCACAACAACAACAACAACATATCCCATTCCAACCATCGGTCACCGCTCCAGATGGTAGACCGTGGATATTGGATATCAAGAGGGGTCATGCTATTGTTTTAATCAGACGGTGCAGGAGTTCAACACGCTGGTGGCGCTGTACCGGGAGCAGGTCATCTCGGTCGGGGAGATATCCAGCGACTGTCCGTCCCTGCGGATCCAGATGCACCACACGCGCACCAAAGGGTGCTCCATGGCGCGCGCCGCCCACCACGACCTCGCTGTCATGTCTGGGTCAGGGTATGGATGGAAGATTAATTCATGGTTGACTTGAAACCCAAACTTTAAGAGCATTACACATACGGGCAATATTTTTTCGCAGGGTATGAAAAGTGGTTTGTTTGACCGTTGAAGTGTGCGAGTGTATCTCACCTCTCTCTCTCTCACATCTATCTCTCTATCTCTCTATCTATCTATCGATCTATCGATCTATCGATCTATCTATTTCTCCCTCGCGCTACCCAATGATGATGATGATGGTGGTTTTATGATGGTTTGATGATGATGGTGATGGTGGTGGTGGTGCTATGCAGGCCAGAGGACGGGGAGATCCAGCCTGAGATCTGCAGGCTCTTCATCCAGCTCCAGTGTTGCCTGGAGATGTTTGTTACGGAGATGCTGAAGTCCTTCTGCCTGCTTGGGGTCCTGAAGCTGCACCGGAGAGGTACACACACACACACACACACACACACACACACACACACACACACACACACACACACACACACACACACACACACACACACACACACACACACACACACACACACACACACACACACACACACACACGATGCATGCATATTCAGCTTACACACACACACACACACGATGCATGCATATTCAGCTTACACACACACACACACACACACACACACACACACACACACACACACACACAATGCATGCATATTCAGCGCACACACAAACACACACACACACACACACACACACACACACACACACACACACACTCAATGCATGCATATTCAGCTTACACACACACTCAATGCATGCATATTCAGCATACACACACACACACACACACACACACACACACACACACACACACACACACACACTCACGATGCATGCATATTCAGCTTACACACACACACACACACACACACACACACACACACACACACACACACACACACACACACACACACACACACACTCAATGCATGCATATTCAGCTTACACACACACACTCAATGCATGCATATTCAGCATACACACACACACACACACACACACACACACACACACACACACACACACACAATGCATGCATATTCAGCATGCACACACTTGATGCATTCACATTCAGCACACACACACACACACACACACACACACACACACACACACACACACACACACACACACACACACACCTTCAATGCATGCTATTCATCCTACAAACACACACATACTCAGGGGCCGTAGAGGAGTCGTCACGGAAACTAATTACATTAAGATTGTAATAAAGCGCACATGGGAACGTCAGTCGGTTAATTTGGGTGTTTTGGTGCGTCGGAGAGTGGAGGGATTTGGCGATATGCTGGCGCCCGACACCCAATGTCATTCTAACCCTCCAACCGTCGGTCAATGGCAAACAACGGTCTATGGTGCTGTGTGAGCAGCACTGTGGTTGAAGAACATGATATTCTTCAATGGGATTGTGACGTGTTGCGTTGTAAAAAGTGGTCCGTCATTCGCTGACGCGTCACACGGGACTGAGTGAGGGTTTAAACGGTGGCAGAGAGATTTCACCTTAAAGCGAGCGACGCTAAATGTGGCTCAAGTTGAGCGACATATTGTCTCCTGAACTCGTCCAGACGGCCTGCCCGCCACATTTACTGTAGTTGCAACCAGAAGCAACCTAGCAACAGAACACCGGCATTAGTTCTGATAGTCCTCGCTTAACCCTCGCTTGAGACCACTGACCCAACGCCTCACACTGCTTTACATCGTTTTGGTTTATAGGTTCTAGCCTAGCGGTTGCAACTAGGGAATGAGGTGTTTCTTTTGATTGTGCCCTGCATAGGAAAGGACATGTATGCAGAGGCCAGATTGGATTTCAAAGTGGATGAGAGCTCTGATGTCCCCATTCTGGATGACTCCTCCTCCTCACCACTCTTCAACCACCAGGACCCGTGGCTGGTGGGCACCGATATCGACAACATTGAGCGGTACGGACACACTTGGTTTGTTTGGGGCATTAGCATGGCGTAGCATTGTAGTGGTTGAACTCATGCTATGTTGATGAATACATATATCAAGGCAGGATTTTTTTTCAACATTTATATTGTACTTATAGGTGTATTTGAACATATATATATATATATATATATATATATATATATATATATATATATATTATAAAAAAATTGGGCTTAAACAAATTACGTATACTTCACATCTGACTTTCCAAGCAACATGTTGAAGTCATGTAATTTTTTATGTTTTAACCTCACTTATCTACAGCCAACTTTCTAGGTATTAATGTATTTATTCTTTTGATGTACTCAGTGACATGCGTGAGATGCGAAATCTTCTCAGCAAACTCAGGGATGCTATGCCATTACCGCTGAAAAACCAAGGTATGCCAGCCACTTTCAGGACTTCATCATGAAGAGTACAGCAGGATGAACAACTACATATACATGACATACACATACCATACATCTAGAGGTCATAGACAGCATTATAGGAATAAAAAAGCGGGTAGCATATCAAAAGACCTGCTAATGTTTTGCGGCTGGCCGAGAGCTAATTAGTTATATAGAAGTTTTTGGTTTGATCACTGAATATCCCATCCGTTAATGCAAGTTCGGTGTCCATGGAGATGGAATATCGGAATTACGATAAATTATGATGAATCAATGCTGACTTAAATGTCTGACCATTCACATACAACGTCCGCATTACTGTTTCATGCAGGGATTTTGGTTAAGCGACAGCATCTTGGCGTTGCAAGAAGTGCAGAAAATGAGTGTGGGGAGTTACCCTTTTTTTTCTCCGCTTTCACAGGAATTCTTACGATATCAGTGAGAAACATCACAAGTCAAGTCAATACTAGGTTATCCCACCATTGTGTCCTCTGTATCCCACAGATGACAGCAGTCTGCTGAATTTGACTCCACATCCACTGGTGGCACAGAGAAAGAGGCGTTTCTCGGGCCTCTGTTGCGTGGTGTCTGGCTAGCTAGAACCCTGGGATCCACTCTCCTGCGGCCCCAAAGAAGGTCTTCACAGTGTTATTTTCTGTCTTTGTTCATTCATTTATTAATTCCTACATTCATTGGAGCCTCTAGGCCAGAAATCTTCCTGACTCGCACTCACATGGCCACAAAACGTCTTCACAATTATATAACTTGATTCATTGGTTCATTCATGTTATTTCAGTATTAGTCCAGCAGTATTTGCCATGTTTCTGTGTTCTCCATACTTCTGTTATATTGTCATGTCAGTGTAGGTCCCATTGCGGTTGAATTATATATAACACATTCTCCTATATGCTGAAACCATGCAAAACTCTCATAGAATCAACACCTTGCTATTTCTGTATAAGTGAAATATCATTGAAAATTGTACATCGTGTATGTAGGAGCCATATTTAGTTGTTTTTTTTTACCATTGCAGAAAAATCCATATTTTCCCGCAAGGGGGTGTTGTTGGCCCACATGGATTTCAAGTATTGAACATTGAGTATTTGTGTGATCAGGAACAGGTTGGTCAGGCATTAAAACCCTTAATTTATCCTGGATTCATACATTTTGTTTTGTTTAATTTATGAAGATCTAATTGTCATGGGCCTATTGTCTCAAATAAAAAGCAGGAAACAAAGCCAGCGCATGGAACCTGTCTATAGCCTATCTCAGCCAGCACAAAGGGTTAATGGAAACCTCTATATAGGATATATATATGTGTGCAATACTTATGCCAAATGAGTTTATTGCTGGCTTTGTCTAAATGTTGGCTTTTTCGACATGATTCTAAATGGATCAGATTTGCAGCTCTGTCTCTTTAGTCTTCCATCACGTTCTCCATCACAAAGGCTTTTAAATTATTATTTTTTTGAATAAAGCTTCCATGATAATGACAACAACAACAACAATGATATCTATACCATGATCATAAATCCAATTATAATGATACTTTTTAAGCTAGGGTAGGCAATTTATAAGCTATTTTGAAAGTACAGCATCCAACCGAAAAATCCCACCCCTCCCTTCTGGCCTTCCTCGAAAGCCACTCCCCCAAAACACATGACTAGCTCGCTAAATTTAGTAAAGTTCCGCCTAGCCTTGTGAAAGACTCCGGTCATGCACAGAGCAGAATAAAAGTATTGGACAAGCGTATTTTAGGCCTGCGACAGACAAAGATATTTTCAAGAATTGTAACAAAAATATCTAAAATAAGGCCCCGTCCACACTAACCCGGTTAAATATAAAAACGCACCTTCACATGAAAACGATCTCCGTCCACACTATCGTTTTCATAGCGTTTTCGGAATGTTTTGCATCCACGTTCCACACTGAAATGATTTTGATAAACAGTTGTTGTCATGGTTACGCGACTCCCGCCACGCCTCTCTGTTTATATTACAGGCGCGCAATCAGCTGATAGTTGCAGTTGATCAGCTGGCTAATCATTTTCACTTACAAGCAAAAACATGGCTCAAACCAAAAGTAGAAGTACGGTTTGAACTGGCGTCTTGGCGTTTTTTTTTCCCATCGCTTAAGCACAGCAAGTACAGCGCTCGCCTTCGGCGTTGGACTAACAAATATGTTTGAGACAATGTGTCGAGTTGTAACTTGAGATACAAAAGTACATTGTACAGAGAAATCATCATTTCCATTTCACCTGCCATTTTTTTGATGAGCGTCTCGGTCTCGAGCGCAAGCTTGTGGCAGCGTCATGGCAGTGTCATGGCAACCAAATGTCATTGTTTCAGTAAGCCTCCGTCTACCCTGACCACACTACAACGCAAACCCAGCGTTTTCTAATTTATCCACCTCAGCGATCATTTTTGAAAAGCATCGTTTTCAGTGTCGGAATTCGCCGTTATAGAGTGGACGGAAGGGCTAAACGGATAAACATGTATGCGTTTTTAGATTTACCCGGGTTAGTGTGCACAGGGCCTAAATAGTCTACTCTAGCTTTAAGTAGGATGCAGATTTGTTTGAATTATATAGCTAGCCCCACCACTGTGAACATATTTGTGTTTGTTGATATCCTAGCGCATTCCACCACGATAAGCATTTGGCTCATCTTCTATCTTCAGATTGTATTAAAATAACATGACTATTTATTAAAAAACCTTTTTTTCACAGAATGTAATTAGTGTGTGTTTGTTACACTGTTAATCTCTGTGCATGTCTTCATAAGTTGAACAGCGTTAGCATGCATTATGTAAGCATTTTACTGCAGAATTAATTTTAGCGTTTTATTCTTTGGACATCCTCAAACTGACGTCTGCAATAAATATATATATTTTATTTTTTTTGTACAAAAGTGATGCGAAAAAGTCTTCAGAGAAAACACCAAACAGGCTTACATTAGATTGTTAAGTCAATAAAGCTTTGTTATTCATCATCAAAATTACTGCTCGGTAAGACAAAGGAAGTAAATAATAATTGTAGTATGCATACATTTAGTAAAACTGTTTCAGGATCAATGCAACAAAATAAACAATGCCTCTTTGTTTTTTAAAGCCAAAAGGACTTTCTGAATAAGCAAGTTTCTGACATCATCAATATCAGCCATAGTTATCAGTCCCTATTTAGGCCTATAAGGGAGGATGACTAGGCTATACACTAACCAATGTAGTAACTACAGCAGTAGAGAATCAAATCCTCACAAACATGAAACGTGGTCCCATTAATAGCACAATCCTGACCGTATTCCTCCCTGCTGACACTTGGAACTGTCAAGAACTATCGGCCTTCTGAGGAAGTCCAGTCGAAGAGCCTTCCCGTATAAACCCAACAGATAAGAAGGCGGTTGTGCAAGATGTTAAACATTTTGTCCTGATCCAATGTCTTATCCGACGTGGGAGAGTTTTCCCATAAATAGCTAAACTCTGACAAGTTCTTGAGATGGATTGCTTAGTGTTTCAGCTGAGGCATTTCAACTCTCCAGTGTCTCTACAGTGTGGGCCCACACCAGTCCTTCAGTGAGTATGCATTTGGTTTTAAAGAGGTTGCTTTCACCCCATATTTTTAATAGTATTACTTTCCATCTCATTCATAGCTAAGCTTAGATCCACTCTCTATGGCAATCGTGTAAATAATGCTGACTTAAAATAAATTAATTGGAGGAATGTGTGAAGTCATTGTCAAGCGTTTGCTAGAAAAACTTGGAAATCAGAGTTTAACAAATGGTAACAATTCGGGCATTTATACAAATAATACATTGATTGTTAATGTACTGCATTATATCACAGTTCTATTAAGGATAATATCAAGTAATTTTTGAGTTTAACATTTTAAAGCTGTTCTTCTCTCCATCTTCATGTGATGCATATTATCTGTGAGTATGATTCATAACTATTTTTCCAAAACTCAGAGCATTCAAATAAACAGGAAAAAACGTACCTTCTTTCTCCAAGAAAACACACGGTAGAGTAGAGTACAGTGCAGTGACTTCAAGGTTCCCGTTCTGGTTGTAAGCCAGTGGTTAGCCGGTTTCCATGGCCGCCCTTGGCACTTCCCTGGTGCTGCTGCTGCTCCAGATCCTGGCATGTCTGTCACCAAGTCTGGCTTGCTTCTGCGAACACTACCCCTGGGCCAGTTGGTCCGCCTGCTCCAGAACCTGCAATTATGGCACGCAGCTAAGAATCAGGTACGTACACGTAGACATAGACATTTGACCAAATTAAAGGAGAACCAAGCACCCTGGGGCCGCTCCTTTAAATTCTGGCCGAATGAAATGATTGGAGGAGCGTATTACAGACCTGCAACCGCCACAGATATACTTTTTCAATTTATTTTTTCAATCTATTAATTGCTTCTGCAATGTAAGAAGAAATTAAACAAATATGACAATGAATTGTTTCCTAAATAAATTGCCTACCCTAGCTTTAATCACCAGGTAAACGGTCATCCATATCAGCAAATCAGAGGGGGCACATGCAGTAGCACTTGTTTAACCTCTAGAGGGAGTTATCTAAAGGTACGGCCACACTGAACGCGTCACGCGCGTTAGAGGCGTTGAAAATATGCATTTTTGCATAGGGAACCATGGTTTAGGTTACACGCACTAAAGCAAATGCAAACTAATGTTTGCCATAAAAAAATTAATTGTATGGCCATATACGACAGATTGAGGCCTTGCTATAAAAATGTCATTAACGTCAGAGAATATATAGCCTATAGTACATATGAACACATATTTATTTTGAACATGTTTAACTCTGGAAAAAAACATTGTGTCATTCGAAAAACATATTACATAGCTAGAAACATAAAACTGCATTATGTTACTTTTCTACTGCAGCTATTACTCAGAAATCAAAATCTCTGACGTTTTAAGATTGAATAACTATAAATATAGTTATAAAAAGCAGTTCGAATCTATACATGTTAACGGTCGTAGCGAGGCACGTACAGTAACAGCAGTTCTGGTTGGGGAACATTTCTGAAGCTTTGCATCGTTTTCTTTTATTGTTTTTTCCCTTCAAATTTGACAATAAAGGAGCTTGATTATTGAACTACCCCTTATCATGTCATATTGTTTTCTGGTCAAACAAAACTAACAAATGAGTGCACGTTCCTTTGGCAGGCAATTCAACTATGATGCCTATTTCTGGAAGAACAGCTGCAATCACTTCTGCGAAAAGTACGACACGCGAGCTTGTAACCAACAGTCCTGTCCGATCTCATGTCTGATCACTGAGTTTGGAGAATGGTCAAAGTGCTCGCCCTGTGCAAAGAAACAGGCAAGTACACGCACGCACACACGCACGCACGCACGCAGGCACACACGCAGGCAGGCAGGCACGCAGGCAGGCAAGCGCACACACACACACACACACACACACACACACACACACACACACACACACACACACACACACACACACACACACACACACACACACACACACACACACACACACACACACACACACACACACACACACAGGATTTCGTCCCATCCCAGCAGGTCTTTCCAGGAGTGCTCTTTCTTGATAAACCTGACAAGGCTATTTGTCCAAGGCAGAAGGCCTACCAGATGATTTGCATCACAGTCGTATACGTGGCTATGTTTCTGCACAACTGATGAAATCAAAAAGTGGACAGAGTGCAGAGAACCTATTAGAAAACGGAAACTATCGCGTCGGTTTGATCGTTTTCTTTCGCTGTTCCCGCGTCGTAGCTCCGCACGCGCTCCGTCCAGCGGCCCTCCCAGTTCGGCGGGGAGGCGTGCAGCGAGGTGCTGATGGAGGACCGGGACTGCCATCCCGACACGGAGTGCCGCATACCGGAGGTCAACTGCAGAGAACAGTTTAAATGCGACAACGGTAGGCCATGTGAAAGGCTTACAAAGCTATCAACGCACGAGCAGACCAACATATAACGTAGTCGGCTACGCGCTGAGCTGAGGTTAATGAGTTGCAGTGTTATCCCGGCCTCGGCCTCCCGCCAAGCAATTTGTGAAGAAAGTAGGCCTATTTGACGACGAAACATATAACGGAATCAGATATCCCTCCATCGTAAGTCCCTCCCCCTTTCGCCGCTAAACCCATTTAACTGAAAGTGTCTTCCTCTTTCTCGTCTTTCATGTGCACACTAACTTACTAGTGACTCATAAGTCATCTTATCGTGACGTTGTATTTATGTCTCACGCACAAAAGGCCGCTGCATGAACTCAACGCTAAGGTGCAACAACCAGAACGACTGCGAGGACAACTCCGACGAGAGGGACTGTGGCGGTGTTTTCAAGCGCGTCTGTCCCAGAGAGATCCGCTTGCCGCCCGGGTCCGACCTGGTCGCAAACGGGTCAGTGAAGATAGGATCATATGATTGGAATCTTTCAAAGTTATTTTGTTGTTTTCCATGTTGTTCTCTAAATTATTTTACTTTAAATAAGCTGCCTCAACATTGTAGAAAGCAGCCTATCTAAAGTCGGAGAAATATGTAGTAGTATGTTTAATTGAAAAATGTCGACTTTTCAATAAAAGTCCAATTTATTCGGTTTTGTAATCACTTCAACCTGATATTCACTCAGATCCTGCCCCCATAGATAATCTCCCTTTCCCCTGCAGACTTTTCTCTAGCTCCCCTGTGTGAATGACTGTGGGCATGTGGCGTGTGTTCAGGTTTGATGCCATGGCAGAGGCGTCCCGGGGCCAAGTCCTCAACAACAGGTTCATGGGGGAGGGTAAATGCGATGTGAAGCGGCCCCGTTCTGTCCTGCTCTACTACCGCATGCCTCACAACTTTGAGGACTTTGAGATCAAGGTGAATCACGCGTACATGCGTCGACATCTCCCTCTATGCCTCTCTCTCTGTCTGATTCCAGCATTGTCCCGCCTCGTCCAATCAGTCTCATCCGCTCCACCCAGTTGCACCAATGGGAGCCATGCTGGCTAGAGCATTTTAACACTGCTGTTCTTTTCGCTGGTTCTCCCTCTGCTTCTGTTGAATCACTGGAAGCCTCTCGCAAGTTTTGCATTTGCGGCGACATACTTGACCTATCCACCACCATGGCTACCTGCCCAGCAAAACTGGTTTCTGGGAGTCAATGTTGGAGCGTTGGCCAGTAGGGGATGCTCATCTCCTGGCCAAGAGTGCAATCTTTCCGAGGACAACATTAAACCTTTGGTTTACCCTGATTTCCTTTCAAGTGCCTTGAAAAGCGTGATATCCATGCAATTGACTATTATAAAGTTGTCCACTGTTTGTGTGTGTATGTGTTTGGATATTTTTAAAGGTGGGAGTTACTGATGACTTCCTAGAACAAGCCCGGCCCCTGAAAACGTCAAAACTGGATGTGACGAATTCAGGCTCGGCTTCAGACTCCAGTCTGAGATTCTGGTATTTCTTCAGGATGAGGAAGGCTCACCAAGAAGTCTTCAAGGCTTCAAGGCAGAAGGCACGCAATCCCGCACACATACACCTGCGCACACACTGCGCATGCAAATACACCAGTGGCAAACCATAAGTTCACTTTACCTTCCAGTGGAATTGAATACTCTGTACATTACGTAGGATGCACTTTACATTTGTGATTGGTAACAGTATGACAGAAGGAAGTTCTGTGTTATGAGCAACTTAACACACAAGATCGACAAATATTGAAAGCTAATTTCAGCGATTTCCTGTGACCCCATATGCAAATAAGGGGACCCCTTCTTGGCCCCCGACCCCTAGTTGGGAACCGCTATTCTAATGTTCAGTTTTACCAAAAAAGATATATTCCATTTGATACTTTTATCCAAAAAGTCCAAGTACCACGACATTACATCTTTGTACGTCGAGATGGTGAAGAATCGTCTTCTTCATGTGCACGCAGTGGCTCTCGTGGGGCTCCTCCTAGCTGAGTACATTTATACAGCGCTCAAAGCGCATTACAATTATTGCCTAACATTCACCCATTCATACACCCATTCACACAAAAGCGGTGTTCACCATGCCACGTAACAGACAGCTTGTTTGGAGCAGTCAGGGTTAGGCGTCTTGCTCAGGATGAACTCAGCACTCACCTAGGAGGAGCCGGGAATTGACCTACCAACCTTATGATTTGTCTGTCTACCTGCTCTACCTCCTGAGTGTTGAGGTGTTCATATACCAGCTGATCCCGACCAGCTGGCTGGCGCCTCGCGTGGTTGACACCGCCGTCGGAGTAATGTTGATTGTGAGCACCCTCATGTGAAGTGGTTTGAGTGGCCGCATCTCAGAAAAGGGCTATAGAAATGCATTCAATTCACCATTTACTTCCTCTTCTTCTCCCTCTCCTTCTCCTTCTGCCTCTTCTCCTCCTCATTCTCCTTTTTCTCCTCCTCCTCCTCCTTCTTCTCCTTCTTCTCCTCCAACTCCTCTTGCTTCTTCTCCTTCCTCTCCTTCCTCTTCTGCTCCTCCTCCTCCTCCTCTTCCTCACCGGGGGTGGTCCTGCTCCTCAGGACTCCATCATGTTCGACGTGCACCAGGTCCTGCCCGTGGCCACGTTCAGAGTGCGGAGCCCGCGCGACACAGTCTTGTCCGGGCCCTTCCTCCAGTTCCTCAACGCGCTGCCCCTGGAGTACAACTACCCGCTGTACCGGGACATCTTCCGGCGCTTCGGGACCCACTACTACAGCTCTGGGTCGCTCGGGGGGAAATACGAGATGATTTACCAGTACGACACGGAGACGGTCAAAAGCTCAGGTGGGGAACAGCTGTGAATGAGGAGGGGAAGGGAAACAGATCTCCTTGATGGTTGCAGTCACACACCCCTTGAAGAATCACATAGTTTTCCCAATAGAGTATAAGAGAGTATTAAGAGTATTGTATTATAAGCTGCATTGCTAAAGGAAAAACTGGCATTCCTATTTACGGATAAAAGGGTATCTAAACGTTGATTTCGATTCCATTCCTTAACACGTTGAACCTTCAACGGAACCACATGTTATTGCATGTTTGTTTTCTTCTGCCCTATATCTACTACAATACAATAAGTAGGATGTGAGGAATTGTAAAGTAGGATGTGAGGAGTTGTACAGTCGGATGTGAGGAGTTGTAAAGTAGGATGTGAGGAGTTGTACAGTAGGATGTGAGGAGTTGTAAAGTAGGATGTGAGAAAGTGTGGAGAACTCACAAATGTGTAATTGTTTAGATGTATGTATTTAAATGATTGCACTCATTCCCGTGTGATATGCACTTTGTTCATGAATGTTGTTCATCCCAACTTGGCATTGTCGTATATTGTCTGATGTCTTTATTTTTTCTTTTCCTCCTTTAGGAGACATAACACATGAGTTTTCTGAATGTATTCGTAAGGAGAATTTAGAATTTTATTTTTTCTACACAAAGTACACACAAAGTACAAGGTGCACAAACACCCTGATGACACAAACATACAAAGGTAGGTTATAGATTTATAGATTTTAATTATTATGATAGGAATTTATAAAGATATTTATGAAATAATACAATAAAACATTCAATTGTTCAAGCCATTCAACCTTGATGGTAGCCTGGTCCTACCAGACTCTCGTACTTCAATTTATTTGCACAGAGAGTCTGGACCTACTCAATTGACAAACGTGAACTCACTTGAAGGCGGGTGACTGTTGAAGTTTAAAACTATTGGATTTGCCCATAACCAATCGCTAACGTTTGGCCGGGAATCACGTTGCGCGCAGGCTGTAAACAAACCAAACACCGTGTGTGAAGATGTCTGTCAACGAGAGCTGACTTTAACGTCATTGTTCTCAGCCACTCCCTCTGTTCGCTGATTGGACACAGAACGAGAAAACCAACATATGCCTATACTAACATACCGCCGATCAAGACCTAGTACTGAAGGGAAATCAAAATTGAGCGGAAGTACCTAGGCGGGCTACCTTGATGGCACCATGAGATAAAATGGACTCATCCCATATTTGTCTTATAGTTCTCATATTCACCACTTATTCAACAAAAATATGTTCTGTTATGCACCGCTTGCGATTTGCAGTGTTCATAACGGTACGATTTACCCAATTCAGCACACATTCACAATGACAGAAACAAAGGATATGCCGGGAATTCCATTTCATGTTGTCGTTGAAAGAAGTCAGAAAAAACTTATATCAACAATGTTTGAAATACAGTGTACAACTCAGTGTTAAAGGATATTACCGGTCGAGTGATCAACTATCCCTGCCATCTCTTCTAGCTAGTTTTTGGCCAGAAAAACCGTGAATTGGCATACAAATGCCTCACCAAATTGCTATAGTGCTATTGTTTAAATTGCAAAACAAATTGATAAGGGCAAATTATATCGGTTGCGGCTCTGCAAGTGAACCCTGAAGAGACGAAACTGTGATTTGATCAGCCAGACTCTCACCCTCCGGGTGAGTGGCTGGCCGTAGCCTTGATAACATATCCCCCCCCCCCCCTGCCCCATCTCCCTAGGGTCTTACATGAACGCAGCCAGGAAGTCTTACTCCCTGGTGCAGGGAGGACAGACCAGGGAAGCAGCTAAGCTGGCTTGGCACAGTGGCGGTGTCAGGCCCCCTAGGGCGGCATACAACAATTGGACTCAATCGGTCATCCAAAACCCTGTTGTGGTGGATTATAAGGTCTGGACTGGGTTTATATGTAATATAATGTCAATTATTTTAATATTTTGACACATATTTAATATTTAAAACCCTGTCGTGGTGGACTGTGCGAGTGTCTCTGCATGTGTGCCTGCATGGCTGCGTGTGTGCCTGTGCCTCTGCGTGTGTGTGTGTTTGTGTGTGTGTTTGTGCCTCTGTTTGTGTGCCTGTGCGTGTGTGTGAATGGCTCTGTGTGTGCCTTCGTGTGTGTGCATGTGTGTGTGTGTGTGTGTGTGTCTGTGTGTGTGTGTCTGTGTGTGTTTGTCTGTGTGTGAATGTGTGTGAGTGCCTCTGTGTATGTGCGCGTGCGTGTGTGTGAGTGCCTCTATGTGTGCCTGTGTGTGTGTGTGTGTGTGTGTGTGTTGGTGTGTGTGTGCCCAGCTGCGGCCCCTTGTGGAGCTGGTGCACGGCCTTCCATGCGCCGCCACCAAGCGGCGTCTCCTTCGCCGCGCGCTGGTGTCCTACCTGGAGGAGTTTGACGTGTGTCAATGCGCGCCGTGCCCCAACAATGGGCGGCCCGTGCTCTCAGGGACCGAGTGCACGTGTCTGTGCAAGACGGGCACCTTCGGCCCCAACTGTGACAAGAGGTCCCCGGGCTACACATCAGGTGGGCGTCCCTCACCCCCTCCTTTCAAGGTTCAACCAATGGGAGTCCTTCTCCACTTCTTCACTTCTGCTTATGTTTTGATGTATTATTATTTATTGTTATTTTGTATTTTATTTCATGCTTATATTACTGAATGCTGTTTTCTTGGGACCTTCTTGTATGATTCTGAATGTAAACAAATACATCTATGTGCCTTTTTTTTGTGTGTGCGTGCACGTGCCCGTGTGTGGGAGTGTGTGTGTTTGTGTGCGTGCCCGTGTGTTGGCGTGTGTCTGTGTCTTGGTATGCGTTTGCGTGCATGTGTGCCGTGTGCATGCGTGTGTGCGTGCGTGCAAGCGAATGTGTGCCTATGTGTGGGCGTTTGCGTGTGTGCCCGTGTATGCGTGTGTGTGTGTGTGTGTGTGTGTGTGTGTGTGTGTGTGTGTGTGTGTGTGCGCGTTGTGCCAACAGAGGGCGTGGACGGCTCCTGGAGCTGCTGGGGCCCGTGGGATGAGTGCGGAGCCGCCATGCAGAGACAGAGGACCCGGCGGTGTGATCACCCCGCCCCGCTGAGGGGGGGGCTGCCGTGCCAGGGGGCCAGGGTGGAGAAGGAGCCCTGCCACATCTCCATCTTCCAGACGTAGGCCCAGGGAATGGCTGCAGTGATGCTAATATCATATTGATAATAATACATGGGGAGGGAGGGAGGGAGGGAGGGAAGGAGGGAGGGAGGGAGGGATGGAGGGAGGGAAGTAGGATGGAAGGAAGGGGAAAGACGGAAGGGAAGTAGAAAGGGAGAGAGGGAGGAAGGTAGGGAGCAAGGAAGGAAGGAAGGAAGGAAAGAAGGGAAGACAGAAGGAAAGTAGGGAGGGAGGGAGAGAGGGAAGTAGGAAAGACAGAGTGACGTGTGTATTTGTGTTCTATCTGAAGGCAGGCTACATGTGACAACGATGACGACTTCACGGTGGGCTGGATTGATGAGCTGCCCCCAGGGGTGGTGGGGTGTTTCAGACCCAAGAGGCCGGACAACAGCTACCTCCTGGTGAGTCACCCCGCCCCAATGCCCAGCCCAAAGCCGATGCGCTATATTTTTTCTCCCCCTGTTTGACTTTGACCCTCGTCGCTCTGACCTCCTCAGAAAGGGAAGCAGTACTACGAGGTGGGGGAAGTCGAGGAGTTCCGGTGTTTCACGGGCTTCGAGAACGCGGGTTCGCCGTTGATCCACTGCCTTCCCGATCTCACCTGGCCCCAGCCCGCTGGACAGTGTGTCAGTAAGTTGGGATCGCTTCGAACAAATGTCTTCTTTGTGCAGCAGGAACACTGTGTATCGATAAGGCTCGGTCCTTTCGGCAGCCACCCGGGTTCGATTCCATCCTGCGGTCATTTGCTCTCTCTCTCTCTCTCTCTCTCTCTCTCTCTCTCTCTCTCTCTCTCTCTCTCTCTCTCTCTCTCTCTCTCTCTCTCTCTCTCTCTCTCTCTCTCTCTCTCTCTCTCTCTCTCTCTCTCTCTCTCTCTCTCTCTCTCACAAATCATGCTGTGGATTGCAAAAGATATGAACCTTATGCTTATGATGTGCTTTCTAATGCATACGTAGCATAATCCTTTCACAGGTTTGACACAGGTTCCGGGCATAATTACGACTTGGGCTGTCATTATTGGGGTGGGCGGGTCTTAAGTTGTGATCGGGCTGGAAAACTCTAAACCCCCCCCCCCCCCCCCCCCCCCCCCCTCCCTCTCCCGCCCCACAGGGATGGTCTGTGCGGCTCCCTCCAACATACCCGAGGAGCTGGAGCTGTACCCCAACAAGAAGGAGTACCGGGTGGGAGAGTCGGTGGGGCTGAACTGCAAGAACGTCAACCAGGCGCCCGCGCCCCTGGGCTGGTTCAGGTGTACCGTCGGCCTGCTCTGGGTCCCCGCGGTGCCCGCCGACCTGCACTGCGTGGACGGTAACCGCACTCGGATCAGGGCTTTGAAGCCCGGTCCATCCTGATTTGTGACCCGATTACTGATTTGGAATGACGGAGAAAGTAGTGATTTTGTGTGGCCGATGATTGTTATCTGCTTATAAAAACAAAATGCTATTTTTGTTTCTTCAAACAAGGATGTTGTTTGGGAGATATTCCACGTTTATTGGTTGGAAGAATTTTTATTTATTAAAAGGTGACATATTATACCACCAGGTGTGAGTGTGATAAGCCGTTTTGAAAATCTCACACCTGGTGGTATAATATGTCAGCTTTAAATATCATTTGGTTGATGTTTTTTATTTATTCTCTTAATTTCGTTTTGCAACAATACAACGACCTCGGCGCTAAAAGCATAACAACAATAAGCGTCACAACGATGATGTAAAAAAAAAGCTTGCTTGTAACGATAGCCTATGAGCTCCTTAGCTGTGTGTCCCAGCTAGCTAACATCCGTTTGTGCCATGTCACTGTCTGTCCATTTAGTAAGACCCTACGTCCCCGAGAGGCGATGTGGCCCTGGAGAGGTGCGCCGGGGCCCCGTGTGTGTCTGTATCGACCGAGTGTCCTGCATGTGAGTTTCACAGGATAACAGACAGGAACAAAAACACATTGCTTTATCACGATTGAAAGCGGATGGCGTGCTGTTGAATAGATTGTGTGTGTGTGTGTGTGTGTGTGTGTGTGCGTGTGTGCGTGCGTGCGTGCGTGCGTGCGTGCGTGCGTGCGTGCGTGCGTGCGTGCGTGCGTGTGTTTAAAGCAATTAAGTGGTAGCCAGGGGAGGGGGATCAAGCTAAACGTATCTACACTTGTGTAGCCCCTAACATGAACACAACATACGCATAAATACAATCAGTAAAATATCAATTCATCATTCATTGTTGTGTATCTGTTTTGGACTACGTCCTGTGTGCATACCTTTGACATAAACGTCCGTTCAAGTCCTCATGCCCCCTTTTTCCTGCAGTTCCTTCCAAGAAAACCTGTGTGCTCTCAACACGGAGCTGGACGCCCTCGTGCCCATGTCCATCTGTTCCCTCCATGCCGCCCGTTGCCACGGCGACCCCTTCTTTTTCGCCAACAAGGGACAATGCGACGACAGCGCCGCTCGCCTGGACCTGGTCAGGTTCCGGGCCCGCATGGCCAATCGCAGCGCCACCGCGGAGCCGTGCGGCGAGGACGTCTGCTACGAATGGGAGACCTGTGTCGGTGAGGCCCCGGCCCTGTCATCGCTATGAAGGAAGCGCTAACATCGCGTGGGAATCGAAAATGATTATGAGCTGTGCCAATTTGAAAAGGAGGGTAAAAAGAAGGAGAACCGCTACTGTCGTGTCGGGAAATAGTTGGAACCGCTGTTTCCAACTATTTCCACACCGAGAAATGATGCAAAAGGGAGGAGGAGGGGAGGGAGGGAGGGAGGGAGGGAAGAAGAGGGGAGGGGAGGGGAGGAAGATGCAGTAGTGGAGGGAAGAGGAGGGGAGGGAGGAGGAGTGGAGGGAAGAGGAGGGGAGGGAGGAGGTAGGGAAGGAGGAGTCATGGAGGGGAGGAAGGAGGTAGGGAAGGAAGAGGAATGGAGAGGAGGGGAGGCCGGACTCTGATGTCCCCTGTGCAGCTGTGGCGTGGTGTGGGGATTTTTTTGGAGGAAAGTGAGACAAAAACCTTTAATCAACATGCTTTTTTGAGGCTTGTATGTATTAAATGTAACAACAAGAGCCATTTGAGCGCCCGGTCATTTTACAAGGACTTACAGACGCCTGTAATCTGACCGACAAGACACGACACAAACCCTCTCTCTTTCGCTCGCTCGCTCACTCACTCACCCACCCAAACACGGTCCTCCTAAATATCTTATTAAATTATACATGTTATACACCCGACCGAAATGCACAACTAGCCGCTCAATGCCCAATCCAGATTCGACAGTGAATGAAAGAAGCGTTCATTCACAATATAATAAGTAGGCGTTTTACGTAGGATATTTCAAGTTTCACGTTCACGTGTAACACGACTCACACAATCAGTTGTATATGTGCTTGACATACACACATACTTTCTATCCTTTTCGTTTAAAACTAGGCCAAATGTTCCTTATAGAACACTACTTAAAATACAATACCAAGACAACCCAGAACAAGCGGCTATAAACAACCACAGCCTGTTCAGGTGAGCCTATACAGCTACTATCCCTGGTGCTGATTCTCAGCATTAACAACCGCGATAAAACAACAACTTCAGTGGATTGACCAATGCAACTTATTCCTGGCAATCAAGGCACAATTAGCAATATAAGAACATAACAAATAACACATAGCTACACGTTCAGGGAACAGTTAAGCTGCACCAGGAGAAGGAGTGTCATGACGGTTCACGTTGACGGTTCACCAAGGGATGCCACCCCGGGCTGGCTTCCACGCGGACTTACAGTGTGCAATGTCTTGTTTTACCGCATATGGAGTATTTAAAATTTAGAGGGCCGCTGTTTCGCGCATTGTGAAATGCTCAATGAGAGGATAAAATGGGGAAGAAATGACGGCAACACAATGCTTAAGAATTACCGAAACTGTTAATATTATATTTTTTATTGGATGAAAACTACAGTCTAAAAAACAGGGCCTCCGGGAGAAAACGCCACTGCTGTGCAGTCCTCTCTCATATTAGAAAATAGCCGACATTGGCGGTTCCTCTTTAAACATAGCCGTTGTATTCTAATGCAACAAGTACAAGGAAGTAGTTGCTTTATCAGCAACAGCTTTCTTGTATGTGTATCATCTCTTCTAGCTCGAATGTCAATGTACTTGTGTCATGTTTGTTGATGGTATGTTCATGTTTGTTGATGGGGAAGGGGTTAACCTGTCAATTGTTAGTGCTTGGCATTTGGTTCGATGCACATCCTTACCATACCGACAGAGCCATATTGGTTCTCCTTCCTCTAACAAATGTACTTAATGAAAGTCGCTCCGGATAAAAGAGTCTGCTAAAGGCCCTAAATGTAAATGTAAACGATAATAACCAATGGAAATATACCAGTTTCACCGAAGACAAACGAGACAACGTGCTATCGAAGAATCCTGACTTCAGCGCGTTCCTTTGACTTTTTGACGTCACCCCCTTTCTCTTTCCTCTTCCTGTCTCTCTGTAGGCTCGTTCACCGAACCTCGCTGTATTTGCCGCCTTCCCACCGAATGCCCCCGGAGCAGAGAGCCAATCTTCTGCATCAAGCTGGTTGCCAGCCAACGGAAGAAAGAGATCAGCCTTTGCCTCATGGGTGTGCTGAAATGCTCGTCGATTAAAATAGAAGTGCTCTACGAAGGGCACTGTGAGGCGGCTTGAGTCCACCGCAGCCTTGCCTTTTCTATGAATGACAGTAGATATTAAAGATGGAGTATGTAACATTTCAACTAGCTCATAGCATTTAATAACCTGGACATATCTGTAGTCAATGCTGATCGATAGTGATTTAAAGGCTGTTATCAATTAAAAAAAATCCTGTAACTGATTTATTCTACAAGTAAGAGAGTTTAATTGTAATTTCCCCTTTGCAATATTTTCACATGATGCTCTTCCTCAACCCGCTGAACGTGTGGAACTATTCACAATGACAATTTATCATACATGATTTATATAGATATACATATATAATCACAACTACAAGATGGACTACAAACATGGAAGGGGTCTGAATGATTTAATCAAACTTTTATTTGCCCCGATGGGGGATTTGTCATTAACAACAAAAAAACGATTTGTAACCCCGAAACAGATAGATGCACCCGCTATAAATATGATAACCCCCCCCCCGTCCCAAGAGTCCAGTCTGCCCAGTCTGTCTCTTTGTTCCTAACTTGTGTCTTGGAGGGGGGGCTGTACAAAAAACTGTTTCCCTATTTAAATGTCATGGAAAAGAAAATAAGTTTGACAATACAAACAAACGTAAATACTACATACATACAAACATACATGCAGATAGACATACAGACAGACGCACAGACACACAGACACACAGACAGACAGACAGACACACAGACAGACAGACACGTGTCAGTCTATTGTGGGACAGTCGTCTATGCTGATCACTGTGACCTGTTCTCCCGCACACTTCCTAGCCCCCGCCTCGCACTGCGTCATCGTCACGGCAACACTGGAAGCTCCGTGGCGGACGCACAGGTGTGTAGAATCCTCTGCACATTCCGCAGGGTTCTGACATGTGCACCGCCCCTCTGAGCGTGGGGATAAAACAGGGATCATTCATTTATTATCATGATTATTATGGTATAGCCAGTGGACATTCAATCAAAAACCACACAATTCACACAAAACCACACAATCCACACAAAAACCACACAATTGCACACCCATTCTGTAATTGTGTGGTTTTTGTGCATCTGTCTTTGTGTATCTGTGTAATGTGTTTGTGTGTATCTGTGGTCATGTAGAGTCTACATGACCACAGATACACACACACACACACACAGGGTTCTGCAAACACACCTTGACAGATTTGGCCCGGCGTGTAGTGTGTAGCGCTGGCCGGCCACACACACTCGCCGTCGCCGGCCAATGACAAGGTGCGGCCCAGACACCTCATCGCCCCGAGCTGACACACACTCAGCAGGCGGGTTCGGCTCGCCCCCAGGTGAGCGCACAACAGCAGGGACGGCCTGTTGAAAAGAGAAATACCACGTTGTGCATCGAAACGCCACAATCCAGCGATGGGGGAGTTTCCCCTCGGTGCTTGGGACGCAATTAACAATGTTTCATGTGACGTTTCAGGTACTTAAATGTTCAAGCCGCCATCTTGATAAATCATGACGATGAATTCTGGAATAATAATGTCATCATTCTTATCGTAACGGTGAAGAAGCAACAAAGATGGCGGCTGGGGAATGCGTGACAATTTCGAGATCCCTCCTATAGGCCCTCATCACAGAGGTGTAGGGGCGACAACAGCTGTAGTTAGCGGTTTGCCCTCTGTGGGCATGCTGTCATGCACGGCCGTACTGTTACACCTCTGTGATCAAGGCCTGTTGTTTTGTATCATTGTGTGATTTGTGTGTTTTTCTTAAACCACTGGATGGAGCCGAAGGCCCGTTTTCCGCCTCATGGAATGGATCTATCAAATCAAAGGGTTAGGGTAGAAAGAACTATTGTCGTGTGCTAAAGAGATCGGTTCTCGCCCATTCCTAAATAACTTGTCTGTCGAGCGACCGTAGCGCTACTCACGGGCACTCGAAGGCCATCCTGCACACACACTCTGAGGCCCCCTGGGTCTCCCACAGCTTACAGCCCAGGTCCGGGGGAGGGGTGGGTGCTCGCGGCACTGCCAGGACAAAAGAAAACACAGGTCATTCATCAGTTCATTAAATAAGTGACGACAGAAATTATTTTTGTCGCAAAGAAACGTCTATCAGCCTCTTACACTAATATTTGCACACTCGTATGCATATGATCTCAAATGCACACACACACACACACACACACACACACACACACACACACACACACACACACACACACACACACACACACACACACACACACACACACACACACACACACTACAGCTTTGCAAATGGAGTTCATTTTCTGACCGATGGATGAGGTCTGTGGTTCCAAACCTGGGGTGCACTTCACGTCTCCGGCCAGGAAGGGGGACCAGTGGAGCCCGGGACTGCACAGGATCACGGGCTCATGGGCCTCCAGCGCCCACCCCTGGGGACAGGACAAGGAGACCCTGTCTCCGATCTCATAGGTCGCTCTGGCGGGCGTGGCGATGACGTTGCCTCGTACGTGCGGGGGGTCACATGACGCTTCTGTTGAGGCGGCGAGGTTAGGTTTAAAATTTGATTTGGAGCATTTAGCAGACGCTTTTATCCAAAGCAACTTACAAACATTCACACACCGACGGCGGAGTCGACCATGCAAGGCGACAGCCAGCTCGTCTGGGGCTCTTAGGGTTAGGCCTCTTGCTCAGGCACTCAGCTAGGAGGAGCAGGGGAGCGAACTAGCAAACTACCGGCTATCAGCCAACCCTCTGTACCTCCTGAGCTAAGCCGACCCAGAAGTTGTCTTTATTTTCCTTTTACAAAACCTTTCAGCTGTCAATATTGTTTGGTGTAAGACGTCAATATTGCACAGACCCTCCTTTAGTATTTAAATCGATGTAATTTAAAGAAATGACATGACAACTAAAAAGGGAACGACAATACCACGTTAGGAAGACTGAACAAAATGTAACTTGTGAGAAGAGAAACCTTAAAGAAGCGTGCACAGGTAAGCTGGAAGGACAGACAAACAGGCGGAATGGGAGCGCATAGAGCTGTCCGTAGTGGAGAACGAGTACAGGTAGATCCCGGAGGATCACTCACTTCTACACTGCATGGGTCCAGTGGTCCAGGTCATGTTGGGGGTGCACTGAGCCAAGGTCTCTCCGACTAGGTAGTGGCCATTGATGCATTGGTATTCTATGCTGCTACCCACCGCATACGCATCCTTAGGGTTCTGCGTTTCCCAATAAAAAAAACACCATAAACAACATGCTTCTTCACATATAGAAAAACGTTTAATTATTTCGTCTTATTTTAATGTATTTTATTGCATTGTACCATCTTGTTATGTGTTTGTGTGTGTATGTGTATGTGTGTATGTGTGTGACACTGTGTGTGTGAGTGTGCCACTGTGTGTGTGTGTGTGTGTGTGTGCGCGTGTCACTGTGTGTGTGTCACTGTGTGTGTGCGCACATGTGCGTGTGTGTGGGTGTGTCACTGTGTGTGCGTGCATATGCATGTGTGCGTGCGTGATGCAACATAAGGTGAGTCTCACCCGGATGTATCCGTTCAGGAGGTTAGGAGGTGTGCCACATGTGGGCCTCATAGGCATAGACAGACCAAAGCATTGGGGCTCCATCATCCTGAGATAAAGTGCAATATAATACAAATGACACATTAGTAATTACGGTAATAAACACTGTTGTATTGACTCGAGGTCTATTAGTTTATGTATTTTTTTAAAACCAGTAAGCTCCGCTATTTTTTTTTTAACCAGTATCACATCTTTGGGAGATTCAGATGTCTCTCTTACTCAGTCACTCACTTACATTGTGGGCTTGATATCCCTACATCCAACAATAAGTTGGAGATTCTTATTTGGTTTTGTATCGGTGTGATGAAAACATTGTTCATTGATCCACACATACAATAAATGTATGTATGCATGTAAAGAATTTATAAAAATGTTAAATATTTATGAAATGAATATGTAATTGCGCCTCTTAAAATGCATTTGTGTTATTTAACAGTATGACACTACACAGTAGCATTTAATAAAATGAGCATTGAATACTCTCCCATATCTGTGTCTGTGTATGTTTTTGTTTGGGTGTTGTGTGCGTGCGTGTGCGTGCGTGCGTGTGTGTGTGCGTGCGTGCGTGTGCGTGCGTGCGTGTCCGTACTTCAGGTGGTGGATCTCTGGGTCCTCACATGGTGTGCGCTCAGACGACGCTCCAGAACACGGAGAACCAGAATGAGAGCGGCTGGGGTTGTCACAGCGCCGGACCCGTGACCTCTCACCTCCTGAACAGGCACCCCAAGACGACCAGCAGCTCCAGCTGCCATGGATGGCCTCTGAACGGTCAATAACGTTTGGTTAGATTTAGATTTATTGCTGCACAACTTCGGACAAGGACCTTTGAGGATTTATTTTTTATTTTATTTATTTTTTCTCGCTAAAAGTTTTGCGTAAACTCCGTAAGACATTAAGCCTCGAGTACATCCTGTCACTTCATGTACACACTTATTGTAGGCACTTAATCTACATTGCACTTATTCATAGTACTTAATTGTGTAACATCTGCCGTAGCTGCTAGCGTTGCTGTATACGGGGAGTGGGTTAGCCTAGCGATTGCTAGTACTTGCACTTGGCTCTATGAACATATTTCCTCTACTGACAGCGATATATTGTTTCACTTCTTATGACAAATGCACTTCTTGCAAGTCGCTTTGGATAAAAGCGTCTGCTAAATGCCCTAAATGTAAATGCAAATGAGTTCATGCAGTCCGCAACAAGTCCGAGGCGACCGCCTCGTCCCACCTGCCACGGGGCCTTTCTCACACTGCAGCCCCGAGGTGCTGGGCTGGCAGACGCACGAGCACCCGTCGGCGGAGAGCAGCGGCCGGCCGTTGTTCCGGCACGGCTGGCAGTGGCACGGGTGCTGCTCCGCCAGGTACCGGGCGGTGGCCTGCCGCAGGTTGAGCCTCCGACGCCCGGCGCACGGCACCTCCTTCACCAGCTCATACAGCGGCCGCAGCTGGGGAGACACAGGGCAGGGATTGGTCGATTCGCTTTAATAATAATAATAATAATAATAATAATAATAATAATAATAATAATAATAATAATAATACACTTTAATTTGAAGTTCTTTCTCTGAACTCAAGGGCAACGTACAAAGACACACAAACGTCATTAAAAAGAAGCAAAAATACGATAAAGAAAAAGAATAACAATAGTAAGTGACATAGCGATTGGCATCAGATGGAATAGGCCGTTTTAAACAGATGTGTTTTGGATTGTGATTGAATTGGGGGAATGGATCGATGTTTTTGCGAAAAAAAGAAAGAAAGACGGGCGGAGGGGACAGACAGGTGGGTGGAGGAAGATCATTATGAAGGAGCGGGAGGGAGTGGGAACATGGAGGAGGTCGGACATGCTTTTGAAGGATGTAGGGACAGGGGCTGGTTGAAGAGAAAGGAAAATCACGGCATGGATGCAAGCAAAGGAGATGCAGAGAAGGCCTCTGGGAATAAGAGTGCGAAAGGTCAGAGAAAAGGGAATGAAGTCACAAAGAAAGGACTATAGACAGAGATGATAAAAAAAAAGTATACAGGATGCATGAAAGCAAAGGCTGGTATTAAAAAAGAGGCCCAAGTCAGGTTTCTGCAATAACATCGGGGAACATGGTTGGCGACAGGGCGTGGTTGGTACCTTCTGGTCGATGACGTCCGGGAAGTCTTTGACGGAGGAGGCCCAGTTCTCGTACATGGCGCCGTTGGCCTCGGGGTCCTCCACGTCCAGCACCCCCAGACCACTGATGAAGCTCGCCGCCCCGCCCACTATGTTGGTCTTGACGCGAAGGGTGTTTGTGTTGTGTCCTGCCGACAGCACAGTTCAAAACACGATGCAATGTCATACTTATATCATATAAATATGGTTTTAAAAGGAATATGATTATATATGATGGAATTAACGAAAATAGAAGTTATTTCATATATTTGTATAGAAAATAGTTATTTCTCTCTTTCACTCTCTCGTGATTCAGAGGGCTACGTTGGCATTGAAAAAAATGCATTCACATTGTCAAAGCACAACCAATTTAAGTTAGATACAAAATAATAATTTTGTTTATTTTATCATTAGTTATGATTAGTCATCATTATCATAGTAAAATAGGCAAAGAAAAACTTAGAAATACGGTATAATATCAATAGAAGTTTCACTCTCTCACACTTCCCCTCTGATACAACGATAACATTACTCACCACCGCTGGATGTGAGTGAAGATGTCAGTTTCTCGCAGACTGTTTTGACTTTTTTCCGAAAAAGACGACGTTTCACCTTCCTCCAACACCTCTGGTAGTCCGTGTCCGTTGTGCCTTTTGAAGACGCAGTCACAGAACAGATGTTATTGTATTTGAGCAATTTTGTTAAATACAGAAAAAAGATTGGAATTATTTTTGCCCTTTTTTTCTAATCGCCATTATACGACATTATAGCACACAACCCATTACTATACATTTATTACCGTTTTGAACAGATACATTTATAAGTTAACAAATTCCATCCATCATATTTTCAACTAAAGTCATTTTGATTATTAATAATAATGAAAGAAATATGTTTTACTTTATATTTAGCAAAACCCAAGGTCATCATAACAAGTAAAAGTGCATAAAGTGTGTTATAGAATAGTTCAGAATTCTATTAACACGGTGTGAGGTGGATTATTGTCACTGAAAGCCCTTTAACCGTCCATTTATGCTGTCACAAGGGGGTGACCACCTAGATGAATCATGGACAGAGCGACACCTCATTCATCAGGGTTGTCTCTCCCACTTAGTGACATCACAAATGGATTAAAAAAAACAAAAAACCTACTTGTCGATGCAAGTGAATCCCGGTCGAACTCCAGTAGGGCCTGGTACTGTCCTCCCAGGCTGCCCTCGGACATGTAGTGGCTTCCGTAGGTCTGCAGCAGCCTTCGGTAGAACGGATACTCGTAGTCCAGCGGCAGGGAGGACAAGGCCCTCCAGAAGCCCTCTGACAGTGTGAGGTACTGGGGCGCAGTGTTCTGGAACTGGGCGAGCACCACTTTGTTCTTCAGGATCAGGAGTCTCTTAGCCTGGAGGCGACAGATGGTGGATGACAACGTATGTTCGGCATGAGTCGCCCGATCAGGACAGATTCTGCTCCATGGGAATGAGAGTCTGAGAGTGCTACTCTCTCACTATCGGGAAGAATGATCATTATGACAATGTTCTAGCGGAACGTTCTAGAAGAAGGGTCTCGCAGAGCGGTGTACCTTGCCCTCGCTGACTTCTTCGTGAAAAGTGATCCGGTGGTGCTCAAACAGGGCATTTTCTTGAACATGAAGCATGTAAGACCAGGAGCTCTCGTAGGATTCATCTGACCCTTCGTTGTCAACTTTGACCTGTACGAGTGGCCAAAAGCAGACTGTAAAACACATTTTAACTGCAAAGCACATATGGGAGACCACCGAAGTGAGTGACTAGCTGTAGGCCCCTCAAGATAATAATAAACAAACCATCTCCCTTCCATAATGGGAGGTCTTACAGCAGTTTCAAGAAGCTACAGGTTAATTACTTTTAGAAAACTTTTCAACCAGTTTTACTTCAAAAGATCCACCTCCAACAGTAAACCTTGTTATTTACTTTGCATTTAATATGGAAATGTCATCCCAGGTCTGTTCAATGAATTTGCAACAAATAACCAGCAGATGGCAGGATATTGTGGTTTACTTGCCTCAAAGTTATACGTGATGAGGCTCTGTGGCAGTCTGTACAGGAGGTTGTTGTCTCCGCTGTACACCTTCCTACATTGTCCCCCAAAGCTCAGAGTGTTTATAACTGCAGCTCTCAGCTTCCCAGTCAACAAGTCGTACCTGTTCACAATAAAAAACAAACAATATTGTTGAATTCAACTTTGTGTGTGTGTGTGTGTGTGCGTGAGTGCGTGCGTGCGTGCGTGGTTAAAAAGTATAGCTTCCTTGTTAGAAAAAAAATTGGGTAACATAGACCTACACAAAACGTTTCAAATGTATACTAGTGTTTACTTTCTAAGTTCTATTCTACTTTACATTGTTTAATTTCCCAAATATAATGGATATAAACCCCAAAGCATTTTATTCTATTCCATTTCACCAACTGCCTTTGTTTGTGCTGTGCACAATGCATTCTGGGAGTTCTGTTTACCCTTTGCCTGTTAGGTCAGAGTTGGGGGGAGTTTTGTCCATGTCACAGACGTCATCACTGCCCAGTGCACAGCCTCTCTCATCGAGGCCATCTTCACAGTCTTGGTCCCCGTTACACACGAGAGACCGACCAATACACTGGCCTGCAGGAGGGACACACACACACACACACGCACACGCACACGCACACACACACACACACACACACACACACACACACACACACACACACACACACACACACACACACACACACACACACACACACACACAGTCATCTGTGACCTCTTTCTTGCATTCCAAATCCATTCAGTGTCTACTGCAGCGCCGAAGCCATTTTCCACTGTCAAATTCCACTTGTGTTTAGTGAAGAGATTCAAGGCCATATAGCCGTTAATAAAAATATGTTGCCCTTTGTTACTTTTCCAGTGGTAAAAATAAAGGATGCCCTGAGGGGTTTTAAACCACAGCCACTTCCTTGCTATTTACTTACACCCTCATGCCATTAACATGTTGTATACATATTACATTCTCCCGGACAGGCTGAGAATGAAGCCAGCGTGACACTGAGCATGTATGTACTGTAGCTCCACGTACCTGAGGTGCAGCGGAATCTCGCCCCGCAGTTCGTCTTTAGCGGGCACTGTTTACTTGGCGGACACGGGAGCACATGCTCAGCCTCTCCCAAGCACGGTGCCCCTCCGTTCTGGGCAAACCTCAACACAGGGCGAGATCGTACCTGAACACAAACAAATGACAACACCACAATTTAAACCTGTTGCAGCAGCCGAATTGTATCTTAGCATCATGTAGATGGTTTAAGTTGCTTCGTGGGTACATGCATATTAACGGCTAACGTTTAGGTAACTGCTAACTTTAGGGCTGCAGTTGCAGCCTCCTCCTCATCATCATTACCTTTGTTTTCGTGCAAGCGTCACATTGGGACCATTCCCCGTATGGACCCCATTGGCAGTTCAACGGCCGTTGACAACTAAGAAAAAGGGAATTAAAGTAGTTTTTTTTTAGCTTTTTAGCTTTGTGCATCCATGTTTGTGACGAGTGTGAGTCAAAGTGAAGTGCGTTTGTACAGCCCTTATTCCTATTGATAGTCTCACTCTCAGGAGTCTCACGAGCATACTCACTTAAGGAGGCCAGTGCATGGAAAGTCAACGTCAATGTTGTTATATTCATGTAATGGGATGTATTAGGGCTGTGCTAAATGCCCTCAATGTAATGTATTATCGTATCATATTCAATAACATGACGTGATAAACATCATTTGATATTAAAAACAGTTTGACATTTGACAATACTACAATACAAAGTCAACAAAGTTGGGTAAACATACCAAGATGGATGAGGACCAAAGAGCAGTAAAATGTAGGACAACAAACCAATTGAAAAGTAAGCCTGTGGTAAACCCCAAAACAAGAAAATGTAGGCTAATTAAGGATACATGTGACAACATGAAGAATGGTTATTTGATATGTCAGTTTTATCAGCAAAGTAAATGTGAAGGACCTTAGCCATTATCAGAAAACAAAAAAACATGAACAAGTGCAAGTATACGCGTACAAAATACTGCATTGCAACAAAATAAGATAAACAATGACCCATATGCTAGAAAATAAGACATTTGGTGGTTTTACCTGCATTGTGGGCACTTTGAAGGCAGTTCTCACGTGGACTGACAGAGAGGACTTGGGCTATATAACTGGGGAATATTGAGTTGCTCAATAGCTGTGTCCAGGAGTTTCTCCAATAAAGCAACACAGTGTTCCACTGTGTTTCGTCATTACCTGACTAGAATGGATCAAGACCTTTTCATGAGTCACAGTGAATAATTAGAGCGGCCTCCGTGTACTGTGAGTAATGCGACATCATGTTTTTTTCTATTCTGTCCAAGCTTAGTGGGCAAGTATGTCATTGTGCAATTAATACTTTTTGGGTCAGATTTACTGGAACAGTAAAGCAGTGTTTCTGTTTAACCCTCTCTCAGGCACCAGTCCACTGCCGCCCAGACATACGGCCGCACAAATCTCACACCCGATGTCCCTTTCTCCGGACGTCAAAGAACGTTCACGTAGTGTTTTGGGGAGACTGTCAAACACTGGACTTGACTCCTGTTTTCTATTACAGTTACAGTTGAGAGTTGTTTGACCTATATGGATACTCTCTGTTGGGACTTTATTGAATTGTGGGTAGCTAAAACATACAATATGATCATGTGATCGGGACCTGTATCGTTATGTTTTGGGGTATTTTTGCACTATTGATGCTACTGGTGTTGAAATGTACGATTATTTTTGCATTGATTGCAGTGTTGCCACAGTTACCTTGAAAAAGTAATCAGATTACTGATAACCAGTTACTCCTTCAAATAGTAACTTAGTTACTTTACTGATTACTTGATTTTAAAAGTAACTAAGTTAGATTACAAGTTACTTTATTAGTTACATTTAGCTGTTGCCAACACTAACCCCCCCCCCTATCAACAACACACACACACACACACACACACACACACACACACACACACACACACACACACACACACACACACACACACACACACACACACACACACACACACACACACACACACACACACACACACACACACACACACACACACACCACTCCATCGCTCTCAACATCAATCGGTGATCCGGTAAAAAAAATAGTAACGCACAATGACTTTGATGAGTAACTTTAACCTGATTACTGCTTTGGAAATAGTAACGCGTAAGATTACTCGTTACTGAAAAAAGTGGTCCGAGGCCAGTAACTACAGGCATCACTGATTGATTGTCTATATATATGAAAAAGAAATGCAGCTCTGTACACACATGATACATTATGACTACAATGAAAAAAACCGGTAGTCATTCAGTCAGGAAAATATAAATCACTACAACTCCAACAAATTGAACAAATATCTACAGGTAGGCCTATACACTTGCCGTTTACGTCCATGTCACATATTACGGTTTAACCATTACCCTTTTACGTAGGCCTGTGTGTGTGTGTGTGTGTGTGTGTGTGTGTGTGTGTGTGTGTGTGTGTGTGTGTGTGTGTGTGTGTGTGTGTGTGTGTGTGTGTGTGTGTGTGTGTGTGTGTGTGTGTGTGTGTGTGTGTGTGTGTTTACTAGTTGATGCAGGAGATCAGTGCTGGTGCAAAAGTCCCCATGGCCCCATGCCTGAATCTACATGCCAAAGACCCAGCTATTTGCAAACTCGTCTGTAAATTTGCAAAAATGGAGCCGTACCACCAGATGTGCTACAATCTCTTTTGATTAGCTTATTCTGTTCACATGTAAGCAATGAAGAATGGTTAATCATTCAGTCACATTGGGCCAGTTAATTGGCCTTAGCTATATTGGATATAGCCTGTATGATTTTCTTGTTATGAGCGAGCAGACTGAAAGGATAGCTGCACAATGTGCTATTTGTGGTGGTTTCTAATGGGTAATCACTCCTAAGAGTCAGACCATGTGAAGACCTGGGATTGGTTAAGATGATCTATATCAGATCAACAGCGAAAATGCAACACTCACATCGCACATCGTTCGGGACACGGTAACCTACCGAAAGTCTGCCAACTTTCACAGCTGAGACCGATCACAAACTGCTGATTTTGATAATCAAGAAGAACCTAAATGAAATGTCTCCTAGAAGCTTCGGAGGTATTACCTTGAGCTGATATACACAACCCAAAAGGTGGAAACTGATCCATTACATCTTCATGACAAAGACTATCTTGTGGTGATAGATTACTTCTCAAACTATCCTGAAATATCACAGCTTTCTAGCCCATCAGCTAATTCAGTGATGCCACACAATTAGCTGATGGGCTAGATTGTTTTCTGCAAGGCATGGGATTACCCAATCTGGTGAATGACAATGGACCGCAGATCCTCATCTAGCTTTATTGAGCACCATTGGTGTATGGGGCCTCTCCTGCCGAGCTGCTCATGGGCCACAAGTTGCGTGAAACACTGACACATCTTCCAACTGGAAAGGACACGTGAGGACTGATGAGAAACAGCGACAGCTCAAGCTGAAACCGAGGAATAACTATGAAAAAAACGCCAGGAGAGCTCTACAGGAAAATGATGCAGTGAAAATTGAGGACACAACAATCGACTAAACAACAAAACGATCATGGAACAGAAAGGCAACTGTCCCTAAAGAAGTGAGTCCTAGATCATTCACAGTACAACCTGATGATGGACAAGTGTTTAGGCGTTACCGCAGAAGTTTGCTTAGGGGCTCATGCAGGGGGAGCAGATCAGTGTACATTCAGACAGCCACACTGAGGATTCTCCTCCACCAAACACAGAGACGCTTGTCAACATGACCTGTAAGACCACCAGAGAGGCTTGGAGAGGATGAGACTGAAGGGGAATGTCTAGGAGAAGGAATGCTTTTGTGTTGAATGTTATGGGTGGTGATAAGTAAAGTAATCGTATTGCTTTTATCAAAAGGTGTGAGGAGAACAATGAAATATAGATTTGAGTTCAATTGAAATGTTACGTTGGACAATGTTTTATGGAAAGCTTGCAAATGCATATGGAGTTAGAAAGGGAGATGTAATGTGTCTATAGGTCGGCTTTATGGGTTTGAGTGGGCTAGCCCATCTAGCGCGTAGGCCTACTAGTTCAAGAGGAAATCAGAGCAACCTTTACCTGCACGGCGAAACGACATATTAAAGAGACTAAATTTCCTAGCAACCATATAATCGTCGTAGGATTTCATATACATTGAGAAACATTACAATTCCTTCGTTGAGAGTTTACATTTGGGCCAACGTTAAGATTTGGGCACCTTCACCTACCATTCGTGTTGTCTTTATATGATCCATCCTAAATGCCGCAGGACTATTTGACAGATGAACTGCCCTTGTGGTCTAACATAATCCGTAGCGGTCCCACACATGGCCGAAAGATGTCACCTCTGCTGCTTTTGTCTCTACCCCAGAATAAAAAAAACGTGTAACCTCTGTCCTGCAGTTGTAACCTATTTATAGACAACATGCATCCGGGATCCATGTGGACGCAGAATCGTCCTTTCCTGGAAAGCGAAACACCCGTCTGGGACGTGGTGTTATTGTCCTTCAAACCTGGCCGCCAGATGCGCTCTTAGGTCCGGGTTACCGGGTTTGGATTTTTCTGCAGAAGAACTGTTAATAAATCGACATATTGAAAAGGGAACGAGTGGACTGAGGGCTATTTAGCCTACTAGGACTAAGGTGAGTTGGTTTGCTCACGTCACGGCTCTGATACGACCCTTCCAACTTCAGGTTAACGTAGTTTCGCTGATATACGTTTTCTACTAAATGTCTTATATAGGCTATTAGAGATTTTATTTCCTATTAGGCCTACTATATTTTCTGTTTTTTTGTCCCTTCCTTCCTTTGTATAGAATACAACACGTAGGCTAAGATAGTTATTGGAACAGTCAGTCACGTAAGTCAGCAAGTAGGCCTAATTGCAGCCTAGTATTTACATTTATTTCCCCTCGTTTTTGACAGAATCCCAAAATGACAGATTTGATTCGAATCAGTGGACGGCTGTATGAAATGAACTGCCGGTTTTGCTGCACACCATAATGAAAGAAAGTTAAGGTAAAAGGGCAATGCTGTCGCGGGTCCAGATCAACTCACATTAACCAACGTTTATGAACGCCAATTAATTGGACAAATGAAATAATGGCATCTGATAATCACCAACTGACAGATTGAGTTCAAATGGCCAAGTTCCTAAGTAGCCTATTTCCCCATTTACAAAATAAATAACGATTTATTTATTGATTATTCATTCGGCTGCATATGTTAAACAAATGGATTTTCGTTATTAAAACGTTGGACAACACATTTAAATGAATACGTTTTGCGGGTTTTCCTTTAACGAGCATAAAACGGCCTGCATTCACGCGCCTATACAGTCACGTGGGGACGTCATCTTCAGCTGCTCCTGCAGTCACTCACATCCTGAGTATTAGTAGGATGTTTTTTCTCTGCAGCAAAGTCAAGAGCTGTGTTGAACACCGGAAACCCTCAATCGTTCTTATCTGTATTATTATACCCTCCTACCAATTTTACCATTTAGTAAATATGATGGTGGTCACAGTGATGCACCATGGCTTCTTATTTTTATTTTACCGAAAAAAAAAGTTTGTATCATCATAAGGTAAAATGGCCTAGTCTAAGTAAGTAGGCCTAGTCTATATTATGTCTTGCAAGTGGTTGGCAGGATAAGCTAAAAGTGTTTTTTTCTCAGCAGTAACCCAACTTAATTTTCATTGCATTACAATTTTTAAACATTACTCATGCATGAAAATATATCAGTATAAGAAGTAACAAACAATTGGGGTACATATTATTATTGCGCATAGTGTATTATGTTAGCCAATTATACAAGTAAATGATAAGTAAAAGGATAAAAGGCAGGACTAATATAATGCAAATAATATAGAACTATAATAGCATAACTGAGGGCAGGGAAGAGTACATTTGAATGGTCTAAACCCATAACAATACTGTTTCTTTCGAATTCTCGGCTGAGCCTGGGAAGTGGGAGTTTTAGATTTCACAAGATCTGGCACCAGTACAACTGGAATAAATGTCATTTAAAGCACTGGTTACACAATGCAAAACATCAAGGAAAAGGGAAGATAAATCATTAGAATTAACGATTGAAGCATTATGAGAAATCCCTAATTTTTTGTCATTGTTTTTTTATTGTGCTTATTTTATTGGTCTATTTTTTCTTAGGGTGGTAAAAAAAAAGATTATAAAGCCTACCGCTTCAATGTTTTGCAGACCCACAAGTATTTATTACTCATAGTCCAGTCCACTTCAAAAGCCTTGTGCATTGGAATGCTGTTTAAGCAGGGAGCATTTTTCATGCTCTTCACAAGCCTATATATTATTTTGTCGTTGATTACATTAACATTGAATTCTCACACATTATTAATGTATTGATGTCTTTTTTTATTGTGTTTTATATTGTATTTTAATTAGGGTTTTTGTGGAGGTGTTTGTGTGTGTGTGTGTGTGTGTGTGTGTGTGTGTGTGTGTGTGTGTGTGTGTGTGTGTGTGTGTGTGTGTGTGTGTGTGTGTGTGTGTGTGTGTGTGTGTGTGTGTGTGTGTGTGTGTGTGTGCGTGTGGTGTGTGTGTGTGTGTGTGTGTGTGTGTTTGTGTGCGTGTGAGTGGGGGGAGTCAAGGAGTGGCCTTCTCTGGACCTATTTAATGGTGGTAGTGGGCTGGACCAGGAAGAGGTGGGAGTTGTGTGGCTTGAGTCGCGCTGAGTACATTGAGTCACCACATGTTCTCCCTGTATAGTTCCACGCCATGGCTGCCTCACTCTCCCTGCTCCTCTCACTCCTCATACTGGGCACGCTTTCTGCACAGGAACTGGCCTCTGAGCATGGTATGTACCAGGATTTACTAGATCCCTCCCTCGTGTGTGTTGTTTGTCTAATGTATGTTCACATGTGTGCGTACTACGCAATGTGTTATCCAGACATAAACCTAGAGTTTGCCTGCAGTGTTAGTCCCCCTGTTTAGCCCATAGCCGGTGATGAACAGATTCCTTTTTATTACAATGCATATCCCTTCACGAAAATGTATTGTTCTTTTGAACCCGCTGTGGAATGTATAAGTATATACTTAAATCTTAGTCATTATGTATCCAGCAACAGATAACAAAAAGATTATAATTTAGTTATGTATTAACAAAAGCAAAACATGAGACTTCATCAGAGACGGGGCTGAGGCATTCAAGCAGATACAGTTTGTGTAAGTGTGTGTGTGTTGCATAACACTAAAGCGCTGTACAGAGACGAGGCTTGGAGGAGAGCCAGTCGATTTATAGTGAAGCGGCTTCCCAGGAATTCCTGTGTAGCGGCAAGAACCATTCCTCTCTGGGGCAACATAGAACAATAGGGAGCACTCTTGTCTGATACTCCCTTTTCAGAGAAGGACTTGCTGGTTCTGGACCGATTGTTTGCCTGTTTACATGCATGCACTGTTGTTGTGTTCAGATGCTAATGCCCTTGGAATGCAGCTCAAGATTGCCTCGAGTGGCTTCTTTTCGTTGCGCTGAGCCACTTGTTTGGTGAACAGGCTGTTTGTGTTCCAATGTGCGTATTAAGTACCGTTCCGCGCGCTGCCGATAGAATTTTGGAGAGGCCACCACCGCGGTGTGTGTGGTGCCAGATAGTTAACAGAAACAGTTTTCCTAGAATCCCGGGTGCGCCCGCCAAGTTTGATCTGTTGGCTTTGGGAAGCGGGCTTCAGCAGGCTCCAATTTGCAGACCTCGACACGCAATCAAAGAAATCTTAATAGAAAGCATTTGGAGTGCCTCGCTTCATGCTCTTTTTTTCCACTTCCACTCAATGTTTTGTATTGTTCCAAAAGCTTTCACGGTTGCCAATGCAAAATACCCGTGCATTTCTCCGGTCCAAATACAAAAACGTATTATATTCTAGAGAGACTGCTTTTGGACTTTCTTGTACATTGCTGTCTGTTGTGATGGATTCCAGCAGAGAGATGTTGGATGGCGGTCAGGGTTAGATAGTCGGTTTGTTGCCTTGTACTTTGGATGACCCTGTTAACTGTTTAGGACAGGAAGTGGCTCCGATATCACAGCTAGCACGTAGCCGAGGGAGGGAAATGGCTTCAATAATCTCATATGAAGGGGCCTAAGGGAGGGCACTCGCAGGACAGAAGTAATAGTAGTTGTAGTAGTGCTCGGGCCGGGGCATTAGAAATGACTGTCATTGACTATCTAACACGAACAGTAGGTTTCAGTGTGGCACACCACATACATGCTACAGTGTGACAAATAATAATAAGATCACACAAAAAATGATCTCTAAAAAGATATAGCATGTGTGCTTTCTGATAATGCAAGTATTCATTTTTATTTACATCCATGAAAATTGTAGGTTTCTTTTTGCAAAGGCAGCCTTGGTATCTACTGTGCGTGTATTTACTTATGAAGTCAAGCTCACAGATCACTGTGCAAACACGGGTCCCGTTCATGTTTTTTAAGGAGCGATATCACAGACGCAGGCTTCCAGACCATCAACCCATTGTGCACATGCACCACGGTTATTAAGGTTACACAAGCGCTCCTATCACAAAGCCAGAACAGCAGTTCCCCACCTTGTGCTTGAGGTGTACCACGAAATAGTCGGCAAGACCTTTCGGTGAAACTACCTCTTATGCAAATAAAACAATAAAGATAAAAATGCATGAAATAGCTGAGCAAAGAGAGCCAGCGCTGTCTTGATACACGATTATTACCGCAAGAAGGCATTGGCCAATGAGAAACAGTGGGTGGGAAGAAATCTGCAACGATGTTTTATGATCCCGGTGTGTTTATTAAGAGTTAACACAAATGAACCCAAATAAAAAGCAATTATACCTTATTCACTGATAAATATGATTTTATTTGAATGATCTTTATAATTGTTTCCAATAATATAAATCTATTTATAGAATATAATCCCATCTCCAGTTCCCTTGCGTACTCAACAGGTTGAGTGATTGATAAAACACAACAGTGCAGTGGTGGATTTTGGTCCACCTAATAATTAGGACTGGAATCTCTATCTTGACGTAGCAGAGTATCAGATGTTTTTCCCCCTGTAGATGTTCCTGGTAAGAGTCATAGATCTGGTAAACAGGTTATTTTTATATTTCACCACCCCGCCCTCCTTGAACAAAAAAAAGAGTCCTTGCTGGCAGGAGATATTTACCATCACCAGTGCACCACCCATCATTTATCAACTATAGCAGTGAAGGAGCCATTTTGTCCTTGGCACTCGCTCCAAATGTAATATTTGTGTGATATATATACTGACATATATACAGCCATAATCCCTGTACATTGCAGTGGATGGTTGATGGAGATGGATATTATTGTAGGGGGTGTGTTGTGAGTTTTAAAGCATGACTTATGGCTGTTGCTTGAATAGTGATGGACTATTGAATAAAAGAAAGCACTGCACTGCTGATGCTTATAAAGGATATGATTTCAAGGCTTTATACAGTTTATCAAGGCGTTCCTATTCTGGCATGAGGTACATCGTATCATGCATACCTCCTCAACACAGAGCGATTGCTTCGGTTTAGTTCACATATTTGAACAGGTTTCCGGCCTGCCCAAATACCCCTCAGTGTGTTCTCTGAGGCCTCTCTCGGGACCTTTGAGGCCGGTAGGTAGGCTACCCTTGCGTCTCCCGCGGGGCAGAGATCACACTATTCTAGGAAAGTTGAGCTGCCGTTCCCCCCCAGCGCTGCTGCTTCTGCGGTTTTAAATTACGACTTGCCAGCCCGGATCAACCTCATTCAAACAAGTCCCCGCAGGACCCTACACATCATGTTGACGGCGTGTAAGGGTTAACATGAAGCAAGCGGTTCTGAAGTGTGTCCTAAGCCATAATGTTTGTCCCTCTCCCTCTCCCTCTCCCTTTCCCCCCTCTCTCCTCTGCCCCCCCCCCCCCCCCCCCCCCTCCCCGGATCAGTCCTTCCCCATCTGACCAGCTGTGTTTCTAACGACATGGAAACCTTCCGCTGCAGTTGGAATGTCGGAACATTCCAGAACCTATCACAGCCCGGAGACCTCAGGCTATTCTACATTAAAAAGTAAGAACATCCTAAGAACATGAATCGCATTTCTAGGAAATGTAGTGGCCTTGCACGTGGGATTTGGTATTTGGAACTAATAAAGAACACAGGTGGCCTGCCAAAAATAACCAGGTGCAGTGTTATCACAAACCGTTTATTTTCTTGGATTGTTGTGTCTATTCCTGCTGCAGCGTTCCAGTCAACAGGGCAAAACTCTTTTGGTTTGGTTTTGCAAAATGGAAGTTAATATAGAACATATAGCAGTCTATTACAAGCCTGTTTCACCGTCTCCTCTGCTCTTTTTTTTGTCGCATCAAATTATTTGACGCTGTTTTCTTCTTTCCTGCCTCAAACGTAAATGAGCAAAGTCAACGTTCACCATCAGCCGATTACTCTCCCGACGCCCGCAGGAACCTCCAGTCCCTCAGAGAGTGTCCCCAGTACGGCCCCCCCGGCACCAGTGAGTGCTACTTCAGTGAGAACCACACCAGCATCTGGATTTACTACAGTGTGCAGCTCTTCTCCCGGGACCGCGCCGTCCTCTATGACGAGAGAATCTTCCCCATCGAGGAGATCGGTGAGAGGGAAGCTCTTCTTCGGCTTGTTTCAGAAACCTGGTGTTGAATCAATGTTCATTTATACATACATATATATATATATATATATATATATATATATATATAGATAGATAGAGATAGATAGGGTTAACGCAGTTTCTGCTTTTGTATTTCAGAAATGTGGTCCTATATAATTTTTAATTATCTTATAATTGTTGATGTTGTTAGTAGTTAGCATTCAATGTAGTCGTAGTGGAAGTATAATTTTCTTATTTTAATTCAATGTAAACATATTCCTTACAGAACAATAGTTCCAATGAACCAGTATTGGTTTCTGAAAAAAGGAATACAAACATTTGTACGTCCATTATATAAACATTTTATAAACAATATTATGACATATTATAAATGTCAACCATCAACTGTAACAGAAAGGGGCTGATACTTTTCCAACCTCCTTCATTTGGTCTTAATTCTTCTTGTCCCTGATGTACCTCCAGTTCAACCCGATCCACCTGTGGAGCTGAACTGGACCCTGCTGACAGTGGCCCCGAGCGGGACCCACTTCGACGTCAGGCTGAGCTGGAAGGCCCCGCAGACGGCCGACGTCAAGACGGGCTGGATGAGGCTCGAGTACGAGGTGCAGCACCGCGAGGGGGACGCCGACGCCTGGAAATCGGTGGGCGTCCGAATCGCTGTTGAAAAGCACGATGAATTCATGCTTCCGATATCTGGGATGTGATTGTTGTCGAATTGATGTAGGATCCGTTAACGGTCTTAAACATTAGGGTATTTGGTTTCTAACTGATAAGGATTCTGTTGAAACTGGGATTTTCCTCTGATTTTAAGGACTCGAAACCAAAGTTCATGACCTTTGTTGTCCCTGTCCCCGGTCGCCCTCAGAGCTAATGGTTAAGCTGAGGCCAGGACCGTTACCCCTGGTTGTTGGAAAGCCGGTGATGATGTTCCCTGGCTCCTTTTAATAGAAAGACCTTCAGAGGAACACGGTTACCTCACTCTATGGGCTGCAGACCAACGTGGACCACGAGGTCAGAGTGAGGTCTAGGATGCTGTCCTTCAAGGAGTTTGGAGCTTTCAGCGACTCCCTATTCATCCGTGTCGCCTCCCAAGGTGAAACCATAGAATGTTTTCTCCTTCGTTATCTATTTCAAGCGATAGTGTCACACTCCGATGCTCTGATAAAAGATAACCAAGCTATTTGTTTGAAGAGAATTCTGCTTCATACACGTTTTGGGAAAAAAATATCGAAGTTTCCGCCGTCAAACCTGTTTCCAAAGTCCAACTATGGCAGGGAGACGGTGTTGACGTGGTGGGCTGGGATTTTTACACAAGAACCTTTGAATGAAGTAGGACCCTGTCAATACAAAATATCTCAACCGGTGTTCATTGTTTTTATTCATCCAACTGTATTATGAAGTTAGCATTTCAATTATGACATTTTATGTTTTTATTTTTTTATTCTCAGTCTCCAGATTCCCTATTGCCATCCTCTTGATTTTCGCTGCCTTGTGTTTCCTTGGCGTTCTAATGTTGGTCATGCAACAAAGGTAAGTCCCTCTTAGCGTTCTGAGCATTGAATACTGACTTTAGTGATTTACGGAGTAGACAATGCAATGTGTTCACATAAGGAGTGGCTAATATGTACATCTTCATCCAATTAATTAATTAATTATGCTGCTATTATTTAAAGTGTAATTTTGCTAGATTTCTTTTACGTTTTATCATTATATAGTAGTATTATAATCGATAATTGTATACCCAAAATGACCTGATGTTCCTAATAATATTCCTATATGAATGTATCTGTACTTGCATTAGGTTGATGGTTATACTCCTGCCTTGGGTTCCTGGACCTAAAATCAGAGGATTTGACCCAGAACTACTCAAGGTTCCCAATAAATTAATTACTATTTCTGTACGAAATTCCGTAGGAAATTGACTAAATTCTTTTGGAATGCAATTCGATCAAAAATAGTTTGTACGTTTTTGAACTTAAACTGATGCTTAAGCAGGGAGCAATAATACAAACTGACAAAGTCAGTTTGTATAATAATAACAATAATGTATAATTTATTTATGTTGAATTTATTATACGTATAAGAAATCTTACTAGATGCACCAAAAATGTGTCTTCTCGGTTTACATCTGACTCTGTGTGGGGCAGAACGGCAAGCTGTCGGAGCTGATGTCCGCTCTGGGGACGCACGATGAACTGAAGTCTACCAACAACAACCAGAGCGACCCCTGGGTGGAGTTCATCGACCTGGACATCGAGGAGGAGGAGGAGGAGGAGGGCTCATGCGGGCCCGGGGACGCCGGCTCCCCCTCCTCGCCCCGCGCGCCCCTCTCCTCCCTGGGGCTCCGGGACGACAGCGACTCGGGCCGGGACAGCTGCTGCTGCTGCGACGGCCCGTCCGACCACGGCCGCTCCTCCTCCTGCGAGCCCCCCGCACCCCGCGGCCCCGCCCGGGACCCCTCCGCCTGGCCGACCCGGGAGCGGGCGGGCCCCGTGGGCCTCCCCGCCGCCGATCTGTACACCCTTGTGAGCCACGTGCACGGCTCCGGAGAGGTGCTCCTCAAGGCCGGGGAGGAGGAGGCACAGCGGAAGGAGGAGGAGGAAGAGGAGGAGGAGAAGCACAAGCAGGAGGAGGAGGAGGAGGAGGAGAAGGAAAACGCAACGATCGACTTCCGGCTGGTGATGACGGCGGACGCGGAAGAGGCTGAAACCTGGGGGTACTCCTCAGAGCGGGACGCGGGCAAGACGAGCGTAGGGGAGCCCAGCGTCCCACCGTCAGCCCTGCCTTCCTGGGGGTGCCAGGGCTGTCCCCAAGGGGCCTACACGGCTGCACAACCCCTGAGCTACACCCTGGTGGAGGGGGTGGACAAGCAGAACAGCCTGCTGCTGGGGCCCAACAACACACCCGTCGCCTGGCTATGCACGCCCAAGTCTGTGCCGACGCCTGAGGGATACCTGACCCCCGACCTTTTGCGGGACATCACGCCCTAGATCGTGAACATGTATTCCACATGTTGGCTGCCAGCCAAATTGTGTTGAAGATACGATGTGGTGTGTAACATTTGGTGCCTGGGCTCGGGGCGCCACCGTTAGTCTCTCTATCGCCATCTGGAGGAGGAGGGTGACACTACTGCTGTCACAGAAGAATAAAGATTATGAGAGAGTTCTCTTTAGGTTGGACTGGGAGGACTGTGTACCTCGTGGAATGACACAGGGCCACGTAACGTGTCAGCTGTGAAGTGTTTAACACAACCACTCCTCGGGGTCTGGTTCATCCCCTTACACAACTGTTTTGCTTAGGGGGGAAATGTACAGACCACAAAAAAACAGATATAACCCAGGGAATGTCTTTGTTTGGAACTGGTCTGGTTTATAGATTTTTCCGAATAAGCCCTGACGTAAAACAAAAAAGTTTGTCTCGGTGTAGTCATTCTAAGTAGCGACCTCTGTTGAGGAATTAAAAAAAAGACATTGTAAAGTGAGTTGTTTGGTGTTTTTTTTATCGATAATATTTTTTTTACTGTTTTGTTAACTCGCCCAAGTATTTTGTTTCTCATAAAACATATTTGTAAAAAGTCAGTAGGCCTCCTCTTGTTTATATAACATTGAAAAGCTAAACCTCTTTTAAGTCACACCTTTAAAAGTTTAGACTAAAAAATGTAGGATATCATGCTGCTTCACACTGACTTATCACAGTGCGATTGAACGTGATGAACCTGTTTTTTTTGTAGTGCACTTGCAAATAAACTCTTTGTGACTTCTTCGCTGTGTGATCTGAGTGATCTGTGATTGGTGTACACGGTTTGGACCCTAGTCTGTGATTGGATGGTGAAAGTCAGATAGCGTATGGTGTAAATAGCTTCTGGTTAGCTAGCACAGATGGCAAACGGTCATTTGAAAATAAAAACAAAAGCTCCGTGTTTGGACAAGCAGTTTTTACAAGATGTCAAAGTTAACGTGTGTCGATATTGAGAAACTAATGGGCTGTTTCACTCTGTTGGAACAGGTAGGCCTAACAAAGGGTCATGGAGTTACAGTCTACCATTATAATAGCATTAATATATGAGAATAGCCTAGAATGAAGCTATTTCGAGAGTCTAATTCTTTTTAATTGTAATAGACAATTTGCAGAAAGATCGGCGAAAATAACATGCTAGAGGCGAAGCTGGATGACGCCCAGCGGACTCTGAAGTTCTCCCTCATCAAAGAGAGAAGTCTGATGGAGGGTACCTACACTGTCTGACTCTGTAATGGGAGGATGTCTCCTAATGCTGGACCAAGGAAACTTCCGATAAGGAAAACGACTATTGCAGTCTCTTTCATTGCTGTTAACTATTAAGCAACATCAAAACAGGGACTTTATCCACGTATGGCTTGTGTTGCAGAGAGAGACGGTATTCTGGTCACAGTGAACACAGTCCAGGAGACGCTTCAGCAGCAGTACAACCTCAGAGGTGCAACCTCTCACCACTCTCACTGCGTGATAGCACACATACCACACATTTATTTCAATCATAATTAAAAAATAAATTACATCACAATTATCGAATTAATTTAACGATGATCTTACTGACAGACGTTAACGACAGTTTGAAGGACAGAATGGCTGAAATGAAAAGACATAACGAGAGGACAATTGCGGTAAGGATGGAAGATGTGTGATTAATTTACACAGCACATACACATCATTTAGTTTTTTACTTTATCTTACTTAAAAATAGCATTTCTGTTTGTAGTCATTCGAAAATAAAATAGGCAATGACCATGATCATTTTTATTTTCCCTACACTACACTACCAATTTCATTGTACAAGTTTGCACACTGACAATAAAGTATAAAGTATAAAGGTAGGCCTACAACTAGAACGATAGAAGATAAGGTATATTTTAAGGCTTTGTTTAGCTTTTTAAAACATCTAACACCAGAATTGTCGCATGCTGCCACAACGATTAGATTTCTACTTTTTTTTTAAATAATCTTTAATAGAACTAATGCCTGGGACCTTTCCAGGAGAAAGATGGTGAACTACAGAAGCTATTGAATGTTATGGAAGAAGAGGAAGGGCGCCACCAGAGGGCGCTGGAGACGGTAAAACAGCAGTGCCAGCGGGAGATTCAGGACATCCTCAAGCAATGTAAAGAACATGATGTGACGGTACCGAGCCAACCATGTCTGTTGCCTGTAGATGGAGCTGTTTTAGTGACTTCTGAACTGAGGCATATCTGCCAACAACTGTTTATTACTATGAACTTCCGTACTAACTTCTGTCAAAACACACACACACAGAATGCACAGAGGTATTCTAACAGCAGATTTGTGTGTTCTAATCTAAAGTGATGCTTACATATAGCTTTTTCTGACAAACAGTCCAGAAAAATGAACGTAAATTATCTGAAACAGAAAAGTCAGATATTATTTGCATTAGTCAAGCTATAAATGTAATTTGATAAATGACGAAACAAATAATTTATTGTCAGTGGATGTCAATCCAACCGTGTTAAACACTCTGTATAACCGAGGGAACATTACATTTAACCATATGGACATTTAAAGTATTGTAACAGAAAAAAAACTAGTTTTGTCATCCCCCTTTCCTCAAACCACACATTGGTACCCTCGAAACGTCATTTCGAGGGCATATCATCTCATCGTGATTTATTTAGACTATACAACTCGGTATCAGGATCAGTAAATATCTTGAAGGCAAATATTATCTTTTGAATGGACGAACAATAAATAAAACGGAATGTCCCATCACTACAATTGTGAAGAAATACTGCCGTCACAGACCTGTTATCAGGCCCTTGTGAGGTGATGTGACATCATGGCCTTGCCTTTCCATCCCAGTGGAAACTAAAGACGCAGAGCTGGCGAGACTTCTGGAGGGTAAAGAGGCTGAACTGCAGCGCATGAAGGACACGCTGAAGAACCAGGAGAAGGAGACACAGAACCAGCTCCTCAAGCTTCGAATGGAGGTTAAATAAGCCAGATATCTAAGGGTGCACTACTCACACTAGGCCATCTGGCCGTGGCCGTTGGCCGTTTTCACACCTAGCCGTGCTCAACTGGCCCCATTATTCTCTGGCCTGCACTCACACTAGGCCATGTGGCCGTGGCCGTTGGCCGTCACAACTGTGGCCTGGCCACGGTAGGCTCTTGTACATACGTCATCACTTCGTATTCTAATACGTCATCACCAAGCGTCCGCTGTGCGGACCATAATAAAGTCTGCCGCCAGTCAGAGTTTTAACAACAATGGACAACAACACAGAGAACACAGTTCGCACTTTGCTGAGTCTGTTGCTTATTTGGATATATGTAGCCGTGCGTGTGTGCGTGTCGCCTCATTAGCATCTGTACCGTAGCGGCCCGTACCGTAGCAGCACACCTCTCCCAAGTGGCCAAATTGGCCCGGCCTGGCCAGACTGGCCACACTCACACTGGCAGATTTGAGCACGGTTAGGTGTGAAAACGGCCACGGCCAGATGGCCTAGTGTGAGTGCACCCTAACAAGTCAGATACCGTGCTCTTGAATCGAGCAGTAGCCCCATGCCTTCTTAAGAAGAATCATAGAAGGGCACTATACTTCATGGCATTGACGTTAAAAAATTATGGTTGCTTCTGCTTGTGCAATGTAGAGATCCTTGAGATAGTCTGTGTGGGAGACGTTTGATGTCTTAGATGTGGTTTACCTCAGGTAGTTACGGTACATGCTATAGTAGAGGAGTGTATAACGTTGCTCTGTGTCGTTAGTTTGGTGCGACGCTCGCCAAGGTTCAGAACTCAGCCCAGCGCAGTCAGCAGCAGACCCAGCAGAACCCCAGTGCTGCCCACCTCAACATCTTCAAGAGGGTGATCTAACTGTCTATGTCCATCATGTGTGTCTGCTGGTCTGCCTTTTGATCGCTACTTGCCTGTCTGCGCTTATCAAATGTAATTGACTAATTAATTATTAGTGGGACATATCATGTAAATAATAAGAAAGCACACATGGTTATAAAAACAATATGTCTGTGTCTGTTTCTGTGTGTGTGCATGCAGGCCTGTGTATGCGTGCATGAGGTGGGGAATGCGATTCATGTGCGTTTGCGTGTTTTCACTAGAGGACACAAGTGATTAAGTGCTTTTGTGGTTTCCTAGAAACTGCACTTCATGCAGGAGGAGAAGGACCGGGAGATCATGGCTCTGCGCCAGAGGGTCCAGGCACTGGAGGCGCAGCAGCAGCAGCAACGCACCAGCGGCTCCACAGACGGACACCTCAAGAGGAGTAGGATGTAGCCGTCCCTCACCGGCCCATGCAATAACTCACACCACCATTTCAGTTCAAATCCCATTGAAAATTATATCGTTTTTTGTTTTTTTTCATCATTTTCAAAATGTCTTTGTTTACTTTGTGAAGCTGTTGCTCATGGTGTTCAGATGTTTATGGTTCGGTTATGGTTTCATGGTTTCATGTACGAGGTAGTGGACGTGATGCCACAGGTTCGTTCAGGACCAGTTTGTCCATGACGAGGCCAGTCCTCTTCTATGACCCTGTCTCGGATGTAATCCAATCAGAGCACAGTTCAAGACCCAGGCGGCAGGTCACACACAGAAGTGGAGAACTTTTTGAAACGTCATCGCGGAATTACTCCCAGCCTGTCAGAAGGATCAAGTCATTAATGCCAATTGACCTAATTAGTTAGTGTTGTTGTTGCGTGTTGTACTGCAAGACTAATGCTGACCTTGTAAGAACACAGAGGCTTGGTGCAACGCTGCAAATATCTGACATTTATTCTTCGTTGATTGTCAGTGGAGGGCCAGTCAAACTCTAATATGAGATGAAAGAAGCATTTATGTGTGTGTCTGTGTGTGTGTGTTTGTGTGTGAGAGAGTGTGTTTGTATGTGTACGTGTGTGTGTGTGTGTTTGTGGGGTTTCCGTCAGATCATTGCTGTCATCAGTACCAGGTTTCACTTTCTATGTTTTTCAAGAAGGTGAGATTGGGTTCAGTGTTTATTAACGATGACTAATACATGTTCTGCTGCTTGTTTGTTTTTCCGAACTTAATAAAACAAAATAAATACAAATATTGAACCGCCAATTTTTGGAAAGATTTAAACATTCCATGTAATTATAGTGTTTGTGTAGATTACAGGGAAACACTTGTCACATCCCAGACTATTTTAACTCAAATAATGTAGACAAATAACGGCATAGACGAAGGGTGGAGGAAGTATTTAGGTAGGGAGGGGCACCGCCTATATCGCAATGTAAAATGTTTCTGCGTTTACAAGTTAGACAAGATAATAATGTAATGTCTTTTTTGTATTGTATTTATTTGCCTTTTTACAGAAACCAATATTCCAGTGTCATACCTACAAAACCGTAGGCCTACGTTTGCATGTCCACGGTGATTTGGACAATTTTCATTTGAGCAAAGTGGAAGGACCGTAGAGTACAGACCGTGGATGACTAGATTATTAACTGATTTCCAGGAAGGCTTCCATTCCCAGTATCTGTCTCCAGTTCTGCTCTCAGGTCCTAGTGCACCTGAAGGGAGTTGGCCCCGATCGCTTGCTGCTCTCCTATAAGCCTTTTACCCGGTCTAATCAGGTCACAAACATGCTTATCCCGATGGGAACACAAGGTAACGATCTTATGTAACACCTCATCCACACCGCACGGCTCACCCTACTACCAGGGATCAAGCGGCAGAGACGAAGCCCCAGTGAAGCACAGACATACGCTCAGCGACGGACCCTGGCTCTGACAACTCTTTTTTTTCGCTTGTGTGTATCTATGTATCACATGATACTAGTCTGTAGGACTGCATCGGTTGCATTCCTGCTCCATTATATTAGCTTTTTGCGCAAAAGGGTTTGAGACAGAGAGATAGATAGTGTGGATTAAAGCGCATGAAGCCACCTTAATCCCTGAACTCGGAGAGAGAGAGAAAGAGAGAGTGAGAGAGAGAGAGAGAGAGAGAGAGAGAGAGAGAGAGAGAGAGAGAGAGAGAGAGAGAGAGAGAGAGAGAGAGAGAGGAGGTAGAGGTGAGTGGTGGGACAATGAGGTCCATGACCGCGTGTCTTATGTTGATGCTAATGGGATGTGCTGGGACCACTGGGAAGTTGTCCTTTACAGTGGGAAGTGACAGCTGGTTTTGCCAGAGCGTCCGTGTGTCCAATGTTACCGTGTAGCGGTGTGACCGTTCTGTCTGTTGGGATCCAGCATCCGGTTCTTCTGAGAGTGGATTTCCATTTCCCATGGATTTCTTAAGACGTCTGTCGGGACTCAGAGTCTACCTGGAAAAGGATACGGTAAGAATAATAGCAATGCGACTAAACAATGATCCTGCTATAGCCTTTTGAGATGCTTTGATTGAAAACTATTTAATTATTTAGATTTTCAGTTTCAGATTTTTCGTATTATATATATTTTTTGAAAAAGTATCTTGCTTTCACAAATTCACATTGGAGTATTCATGAAAGAGGTGAAACTCTAGCACTACTAATACATTGTGTTTTGAGTCAATCATGGTTCATCGATTAAATGCATTGCATCAACGGCCAAAAATATATACGAATTCAGTGATTCTTAATAATTCATATCAGGAATTATTACATTATTATGAACATTGTTTTACATGTCATGAAAAAACGATGTAGTTTCATGACATTGTTTCATGACGTATAATACTTCCTAATTGCCTTTTACTGTAAATCCAGAGGAATAGAATAATCAAACAGGAATCCCATGTTGATGTGCAATATCCTTTCAACTCACACCTCACCCGATGACACTTGTCATCATACTGAACCTTCCACTTACTCGACCAAAGCCTTCATTGGAGCCCTGTCTGTGACCCCTGACCCCTGGCCCTGGTCCTCGGGACCCCGCTGCCTGCAGATGACGTGAACCCGGGGGCTGCGTGCGAGATGGCAGGAGGCCAGTACCAGGTGGCCCCGCCCGGGCGCGGGCCCAGCCTGTGCAGCCTGACGGACGGCTCCGACGTGGGCCCCGAGGAGGGGGACCCCGACGACGGCACCCACTCCAACCCCCTGAAGAGGCTGACCAGCTCCATGCGCACGGACGAGAAGGTGAGGAAGGAGCTCATCATCGGCCGCCGGGTGGGCTTCTACAAGGTCCGCGGGGAGATCGGCTGCGGGACCTTCTCGCGGGTCAAGCTGGCCTTCCACGCCCTCACCAAAGGTAAGAGGCGCTGAAGAGAGAGCAATAGTCAACTTCTAAAGCTCACCTGGACTGAGCTTCTACCTTTAGTGGTCAACACAGGATTAGCGATCAGAAAAGGGCCGGAATAGAGGAATATATATTGGAATATGGGATCATATCAATTGGAATGTAGGGAATAATAGCCTCATAGCATAATTCCGTATCTGGTGCAGAACCATGACCTCGAGGTCCTTCTCCTCCTGCATGAAGTGCAGCTTCTAGGAAACCACAAAAGCACTTTATCACCTCTGTCCTAGTGAAGACACACACACACACACACACACACACACACACACACACACACACACACACACACACACACACACACACACACACACACACACACACACACATATGCATTCCAGTGACCAAGCAACCATGCTGCAAGCACGCATTCACAGGCATGCATGCACACACACACGCACACACACACACACGCACACACGCACGCACGCACGCACGCACGCACGCACGCACGCACGCACGCACGCACGCACGCACGCACGCACGCACGCACACACACACACACACACACACACACACACACACACACACACACACACACACACACACACACACACACACACACACACACACATGTTGTTTATATATACATGTGTGTTTTCCTATACTTTCATAGCAAAAAGTTATATTCTAAGGTTCATTTTGTCAAATAGATGACATGGGTAGATAGTGATGCGGAATGTAAAGAGCACTCTGATTGTCTTAGGATACAGCAAATGAGGCACACGCACAGTGAATCAGCGGCGTTAGGAGAGTAGGGTTAGGTTAGGGTAGGTTACGCCAATTTGGCCAAAATATGACTCATAGCAATCATGCTCTGAGGAACCAGATATTGGAATAGACTGGACGAACAACAATTAGTCAATTTCGTGTGTCAGGCACATACACTAGTCATGTTCACCGACCCCCCAAATACCCGGCACTCCCTCTCTCTCTCTCTCTCTCTCTCTCTCTCTGGGGGCATCCCGTCCCTCCAGACAAGGTGGCCCTGAAGATCCTGGACAAGACGCGGATGGACGTCCAGGCCCAGAGGCAGCTGGCCCGGGAGATCGCCAACACGGAGCGGCTGCAGCACCCCAACGTGGTGCGTCTGTACGAGGTGGTGGAGACCCCCTGCCGCCTCTACCTGGTGCTGGAGTACGCGGGCGGGGGGGACCTCCACACCCGCATCTGTGACCGAGGCAAGATGGCCGCCGACTGCTGCAAGGTGGCCTTTGCGCAGATCCTGTTTGCCATCAAGTATTTGGTGAGGATGCTTTAGTTGGTACTTAATCGTCATGTTTTTTTTTAAAAGAACTATTCTTACTGGCAGGCATAACTGTTTTACCGTTTAGTATTTATTCATACAGCAGACACTTTCTATCGAGAGCACCTAACAGGGGTTTCAGATGCATAATGTCTAGGAGCAGCCTACCGGTAGACATTTAGCTCCAGGACGCCTACAGGTACCATATCTAATCTTTACCTACTCGACCTACTGTTGGTTCGACGCCACCTTAGGTTCCAAAACGCAACATAGTGCTGTAGGAATCAGGGACGCCTGTCATGCTTCGGGACTCAGGGATGGAGTGGAGCAGCGCCCTCTGCCCCCACCGCGACACCACTAACCACCTGCATCTGTTTGTGTGTGTGCATGCGTTTCTGTGCGCATGTGTGTGCGTTCGTGTGCGCGTGCGTGTGTACGCGTTTGAACGTGTGCGCGCGTGTGCATTTGTGCATGGCCATGTGCATGCGCGCGTGCGTGGCTCTGTGCGTGCATTCGTGTGTCTGTGTATGTGTGCGTGCGTGCGTGCGTGCGTGTGCGTGTGCGTGTGTGTACGTGTGCATGCGCACGTGCGTGTGCGTGCGTGTGTCCACGCCTGCGTGTGACGTGCAGCACAACAACATGATCATCCACCGGGACCTGAAGGCGGAGAACGTGCTGTTCACGGCGCGCGGCTGCGTCAAGGTGGCCGACTTCGGCTTCAGCACGCGGGTCCCCGGCCCGGACCGCGCCCTGGACACCTTCTGCGGCTCGCCGCCCTACGCGGCGCCCGAGCTGTTCCGGGACGAGAGCTACCTGGGCCCCCCGGTGGACGTGTGGGCCCTGGGGGTCCTGCTCTTCTTCATGGCCACCGCCACCATGCCCTTCCGGGCCGACACCCTGGGCAAGCTGCGGCGCTGCGTGCTGGACGGCACCTACGCCGTGCCGCCCTGGGTGCCGGGCCCCTGCCAGAGGCTCATCAAGGGCATGCTGAGGCCCCTGCCCGAGGACCGCCACGCCGTGGACCAGATGCTGGGCTGCGATTGGCTGCTGCCCGTGGAGTTCCCCTGGCCCCTGCTGGGCCCGGTGCCCCCCGGATGGACGGACCGGGAGGAGGAGGAGGAGGTGGAGGAGGAGGTGCGGGCGGGCCTGGAGGAGCTGGGCTTCACCCGGGAGCACGCGGGGTCCCAACAGGGGCCCCCCCAGAACAGCCGGAGCCCGGTGACGGGCGCGTACCGGATCCTGCTGCACCGCACCCAGAGGAGGCGGGGCTGCGAGACGGTGCCGGTGGTGCGGGGCATGGTGCAGGACCCCAGGCGGGAGGGCCTGAAGGCCTACAGGGGCCTCAGACACTCCTCCAAGCTCTGCGTGGTCTCCTGATCCGGCGGGCGGCCGTCGCTCAGGAGGTCGCGCTGGTGACGACTGGTGTGACCGGAATGTCGCCAGTTTCGATCCCCGGAGCGTCGAGGTGTCCCTGAGCGAGACGCCTCGCCCGGACTGCCCCTGACGAGCTGGCTGTCGCCCTGCGCGGGTGACTCCGCCGTCAGTGTGGGATTTGTGAATGGTTGTAATTCGCTTTGGATAAAAGTGTCTACAAAATTGTAGTGTAAAAAAGTGTAAATGTTGATCCACATCACAGTCCGCATTGGATTCCACACTTACACTGTGCTTTAAAGCCGCTGTAAGCAATGTTGTCGTTCCCATGCGTCACCGTAAACGCGGGTCTTCCGTGACTCCTGTTTATTTTTTCCTGGCAGCTTCTTCTGTTCTTCAGTGTATTTTCTATCCTCCACTTTGTGTTTTTTTCCGGGAGCGCCTAATCGGTAGCTTCGCCTGCTCCGCTACTGTCAGTCATCACTGAAACCCCGGCTGCCTCGACATGAACGAGCAGAGGACCGCCTCCTGGTGGAGTTCTCTCTCCTGATTGGATAAAGTGGGAACGGGATACCTCAAAGTGTGTTTTGTGTTTACTGCAGAGCTGATGGACTGGAAGAGCCTTGCTACTGACTGGGAGACACCCTCTATGTTAGTGATTGTTGTCTCAGTGTTGAAGACTAATTTTAAGAAAATATCTCTTGAGCATAATGAAGAATGGAAATGATTGAATGTGCATTTAATTAGATAAACTGATGTGTTTCTGCTAATTGCTCGTTCCTTATCCTTCACAATATTCAGTAAAATTCAAGTGCCTCATGAGACAAACTTATGTCTGTGGCGTATCTGTGTTTACCACTTCCAAAAAGGGTATAGGCTACATGTTTCAAGACATGTTTCGAAAACTTTGGGAACTGCACTGAAATGTATTTGAATGATTTGTTTGTTACTATGGTTGGTTGGTTGAAAGCTTAACCCGGGCCATGTATGAAAAATAAAGCATGGTGGTTGTGCAAGTGCTTTGTTTTTTGGGATGCTTTTACTTTTCTAAGAAAGTGCACACTTTCATATAATAATCATGCATTTGATTAGTGCATGCACTATTTGTGAAGGGTTTTCACTAGTGCCTGCTGCAAGACTGCAAATACACAGTGGTCTAGCAGCAGCAGTCCGACACCAGACTATGACCTCAATAGAACCGGCCAAAACCAGACAGACCCATTCCCTGTTATTGTGTGAGTGCGTTTGTGTGAGCGAGTGCGAATCACCCCACCACCATCTGCACGAAACGGCAGATGGCGTGGCGTGGCTTCGAAGACATCTGCCCCGCGAGACAATAGGCGCTCTGTGTGCGGACTGGGGCGCGCTGGGGTCTGACAGCCGGCCGCGCGCTGCTATTGTGCGCGCTCTATTCACATTCAGATGAGCGCCTCAAAGTGGGCGGAGCTATCGTTTAGACAACAGCACGCAGATGACAGACCTTGGAGCCTCATATGCAAATTCGTCGGGGTCTACGCTTTCAGAGATTTCGAAGCGTCACGCTGTACTGAGCGTGCATCCCAGACACACACACACACACACACACACACACACACACACACACACACACACACACACACACACACACACACACACACACACACACACACACACACACACACACGCGCTCTGATTTACTGCAGTGTCATGAATGCTAATTTATGCAGAGTAAGCACAAGTAACAAATAAATAACTTTTATGTTTTATTGGACATCGTTCAGTTACAATTTAGGCCACCACTCTTTTGTTAAGACGTTAACAATTGTAAAGTGTGTATAGTTGGCCTATTAGGTTTCTAACATGTTATTTTCTTGAAAACATTGGTCATTTAAATATTGGCTAGATAAGTTCATAAATTCATCGTTATTATTATTTTTATTATTATTATTTATTATTTTATTATTTTATTTATAACAAAAGGCAAATTAAATGTTCTAAAGTTAAACCTTTAGACGCATTATAAGTTAAGAATTTGTTCAGAATTCTTTTTTTTTTCAATATTCATCTTGTCATCATTAAATTTCTAAAGTGAAACCTTTAGAGAATTAAGACAATTCTGGAAAGTGGGAAACATTCGGCCATTTGGCAAGAGAGCGTCTTTAGAAAGTCTTTTCCTATCAACGTCTCCTTCTCAGCACCGCTTCTTCTCCTATGCTGCGGCTGCTTCAACTCGCGACGTCGCGATCCGCGTGGAACCGCAGAATGCACGACTCGCTTCTCCTTTCTCTCCAAACCTCATCCGCACAAAGAATGAGGGTCGTTGTGTCGCTCTCGAGGCATGCCGGACCTCATTCACATAAAGAATGAGAGTCATCTTGGCATGGACGGGACGAGAGACGACGGGCACGGGACTTATGGGCCCTCGGGGGGGCCCGGCGCCGCGCTATACCTTGACGGGTTTCTCCTCAGGAGTATCCGGTCGTAGGTGGGTAGAAACGTGTTCATCCTGTTCATAAGGATGAGTATTCCCGTTTTAATGAAGGCTTCTCCGCAGCGAGCCAGATCAGCGCTCGAAGAGGGCGACCTCCGGCAGCCAGTCGTTCTGCCCGCGGCTCTCCTGGCAGAACAGGTGCAGCTTCTCCAGAGACGGGTCCTCCCATGAGCCGTCGGTGGGGTTCTGATGGAGGAGGAAGCAACGGGGAGGGTTAGTCACATGACACTCAGGAAAGGTTGAATGAATGCAGTCAGGTGCTGGTCCTGGAGAACACATTGTGTGGGGAGGAAGGGGGGGGGGGGGGGGCGTACCGTGATGAGGAGGCAGTGGGCGTCTTCAAACTGTCCGGCCTTTTCGCCCACGATCTCGGCAAGGCGCTGCACGTTGCTGACCCGAACGATGCTTATCTCGTTGTCAAAGCAGAAAGACTGGATGAGGGTGAAGTGGATCTGCAGAGCGATGTCGCACTCAAAGTCCTCGTCCACGGCCAGCACGCAGAAGGACACGCTGTCTGGATCACTGTGCATAAAAAGAAAAACATAGAATTTAGCATCCAGAAATATACACAAACACAAAATGAAAACAAGTTGATGCGTGGTGGCAATGCTGTCCCTACGGTAGGACCGTGTACTTACAGGTTCATTATCTTAGCGGACTCGTACACGCCCACGGTCAGGCAGTCGTTGTCCTGAGCGGACAGCAAAACCTCCTCCAGACACGCGCCGTGGCACTGGGCCGCGCGCTCCACGGAAGCCTGCTCGGTGATCACTTCCTCAAGAGTCATGGTGATGAAGATGCTCAAAGGTAGTCCTCGAAAGATGAGTGAAAGTTTGAGTGAGTTTCTGAGTGTCGTCGGAGAAGATGTATCCGAAAAAGCAGAGTGACTTGAATCCTCGCAAGACGCCCTATTTATACTCTCGAGCTCGTGCGGCCCCTGAAAGGTCTGCGCTGTGATTGGCTGGTGAGGGTGGTGTGTGTGTGTATTGGTATGCTAATGCTATTGTCACACAGTGGCTCGTGGCAGATTGATAGGGATGGGGTCACTGCGCCACGTTCGGGCTCCGAGCTTTTTTTGTGTGGCTGTGTAAACTTTGTATTTAAACTTAGTACGGTAATGTTCGTCTCTGCTGTTTAGATTAGAACCATAGCGGTGTAAAAGATGCGCACTGCAAATAGCTACATTTTGCACCAAATAAACTAGACTTTTATAGGATTTGTAATGTGCATTTCTACTGTTTGTTTTGATTAAGAGGGTGTGTGTGGGAGTGTCATAGTTGTGTTATAATAACAACAAAACATACTTATCACAAATATCTGAGACGAGATGCATGCATTTAATCGCATGAATCGCATAACATATTGTGTGATTATACGAAATATACGAAATATAACGAAGAATAGGTTTTGGTGAAAGTGAGTGTTGTCGCACTATTGGAAAGTGTGCAAAAGCTGACCCTTACACCCCTCCCCTCCAGCCCCCCTCGGCTCGAGCCACAGAGGCAGGTGTGCGCTGCCATCTGTAGCACCAGAGGCTGGCTCCAAAACGCGCTCCATTGTGCGCGCAGAAGCCTCTATTATCAGATCGGCCATACAAATGCAAATGAGCAGCGCGTGCCAGAATGCCGGGCGTGCGCACCGCACCACCTCCAGTTTAGACCACGTGACCATCAGCTGTCGTGATCAGAAACTAGTTGGTAACTCTCGAGATCGGAGGAAAGTCGTGTATCGAGTTTGATTACGCAGAGAGAAACACTCCGGTTAACACTCATTTTGAAATTCTTTCTTCTTGGTGATAAAGACTCATTGCCCTACGTTCAGCACAGCCCACATTGGTTTAGCCATACTAAAGTTTGAAACGTTATAATAAACTCTTGGAAAAAAAAGCAATTATTTTCCTTTCATGAGTATAGGCTATAGGCCTATACGCATTGCTTTTATGCACAGACCTTTAAACTTCATTTACTGAAATGCACTTGTTCTCTGCGTTTTCCAATACCAATATGCTCTTACAATAAGCTCTTGGAATAATTCAATTTTGCAGGTTATATTTTTATTTAGAGAACAGCGTAGAAGCCTACTTGTGCAGCCGGCCTTCTGCTGCGTAATTAAAGTAGGCGAAACAGGTCGGCGGTGATTGATTCAGCACTATTGTTCCGTGGTTTGCAGGGCAGCAGATGGAGTACTGTCGCTATGACTACTACCCACACACACACACACACACACACACACACACACACACACACACACACACACACACACACACACACACACACACACACACACACACACACACACACACACACACACACACACACACACACACACACACACACACACACACCCTTACTGGGGTCAACCGCGACCCCGGGGCACCCTGCTCCATTGTGTGCGAGTCTCAACATTCAGACTTCAGTGTTCTGAGTTTTGAATGCGAAATAAAAAGGTGTTTATTCTCTAAACTCATCGCTAAGCATCAACGTTAGGCGACACTTCTTATCTTAAAAAATAAACACAGACTAGTGCATAATTGCATGATTAGATGTATATCACTTGTAGTGTGAGTTGTTAACACATGCAGGACCATTTGAGGTGTGTTTTGTTTCACAATAACAGCTGATCACTTCGGAGATAAGGCTGCCGGAACAGAGCCAACCGCAGCGGGTTTATTTTTCAGTGAATATTTATCAACAGTATAACTTTCATCGTTCTTCTGGTAACTGTTTGCACACCATGTCGGCATGCTTCAGGCTATCGCAGTTATGTTCCAGTCCAACAGAAGCTCCGTTTGTAGCGCTGGGTCGCCCCAGCCAGGCATCAGGGCGGTCGCGTGCAAGCCGACACCGACCTTTTGTTCACGCGCCACATCTGCCGGACGGAGCCCCTCCCCGGCGGCGCGCGACAGGTGTTGCAGCAGGCCCGGGCTGATCTATGGGCCCCTAAACATCACAGTTAAAGGCAAAGGCATTAATCCTCTTAAGGCACGGGCGAAATGTAGTACTCCCCCAAAAAACGAAGTTTCTAAATACAGAGTGAACATTTACTTCATTTGGTGAAAATGAAGTATTCTTGCATGCAGATGTATCTCTTTAAGTAATCACATATTGCAGACAGTAGCCTACTCTCCGTCATTAAATCTTATTTTGATGTGATTTGTTTGGGGATTTCATTGGCTTGCTCGTCGTCATGCTCTGTGCAATGATGGATCAATTCACTAAGGCATATAGCATACTTGTCTTTGAGCAAAATAAAGAAGTAGTAAATAGTAAATGCAAACCATCGTGACCTGCGGCAATTCAGCCCAGCAGGTGATCGTGCTATTGGACCCTTACCTCCTCCCCCCCCCACCCGGACACTGCAGACAGATGGGTTGCTATGGCGAGAGATGCAGACACAGAGATTAAAGCCACAGTCATCTCCAGATGCCACGCGCCTTCAGTCAGCCCTTGCTCCACGCATGCAAAATAGTGAACAGCGGCGCGTGCCGCGTCTCCTCCAATGCACGACATTCAAGGCAGAAAAAAATATTTCAGCTTCATGTTCAAACTATTTCGAAAATAAACTTCAAATTGGATTACTTTGCCTCTACCAACAACAACAAAAAACTTTTTCTTATTCGTTTGCTTGATTGTTTTTTTTGTCATTAGGCCTACATCGTGTGTGAGGATTTTGAGACATAAGTGCAGAAACATCTCTATTAAGTTCTGCATGCGTAAAAGGGTAATAGTTTAATTTCTGTAGGTCTGGTTTTGTTTTAAATCTTAAGCGTAAAAGCGAAATTGACGGAAGTGATCGCCCACGTCAATTCATTCTTGACTCTCGAATGCGACACGAGTCTAAAAGTTGCATGTGATTAAATTATCGCCATTAATGTGTGGGCTTGAATGAAGGTCACATTTGATCCATTCAATCCAAATCCAAACCGTGCCCCAGCCCTTTCTCCCAAACTTCTCTCTATAGGCACGCGTCTGTTGGGAGCCATTGTCCCGACAGCCAATCACAGAGCTCGCGCGTGCCGGGGTCCCGCTATAAATAGAGAGGAGCTCTTGGCAGAGGCACTCTTCTCGAATCCCTTTTCACACCAACCACCAACCCAGATCAATATCTTTGAATCCAAGATGGAGTCTACTGGCAAAGCCCTGAAGGAAGCTCTTGTCTCTGCTCAAAGCGAAGAGCGTCTGACCATTGGAGTCTATGAGAGTGCCATGATCATGAATGAGTAAGTATTCAATAATAATGCAAACAAACAAAAAATACCTGCATTTTCCTCAGTGAACCGATACAACTGCGAAAAAATCAACATGGTGACTGACTGTTTGTTTTCCCTTTTTTTGAACAGTGATCCGGACAGCGTGTCCTTCTGCGTGCTGGCCGTGGACGAGGACTTTGAGTGCGACATCGCTCTGCAGATCCACTTCACCCTCATCCAGTCCTTCTGCTTTGACAACGAGATAAGCATCGTGCGCGTGAGCAACATGCAGCGCCTGGCCCAGATCGTGGGCGACGAGGCCGGACAGTTCAAAGACGCCCACTGCCTCCTCATCACGGTACGTCGTCGTCGTCGTCCCCCCCCCCCCCCGCCCCCACCTGCCTCCCACACACACACTGTGTTCTCCAGGACCAGCACCTGACTGCATTGATCCAACCTTATCCTGAGTGTCATGTGACTGACCCTCCCTGTTGCTTCCTCCTCCATCAGAACCCCACCGACGGCTCATGGGAGGACCCGTCTCTGGAGAAGCTGCACCTGTTCTGCCAGGAGAGCCGCGGGCAGAACGACTGGCTGCCGGAGGTCGCCCTCTTCGAGCGCTGATCCGGCTCGCTGCCGAGAAGCCTTCATTAAAACGGGAATACTCGTCCTTATGAACAGGATGAACACGTTTCTACCCACCTACGACCGGATACTCCTGAGGAGAAACCCGTCAAGGTATAGCGCGGCGCCGGGCCCCCCCGAGGGCCCATAAGTCCCGTGCCCGTCGTCTCTCGTCCCGTCCATGCCAAGATGACTCTCATTCTTTATGTGAATGAGGTCCGGCATGCCTCGAGAGCGACACAACGACCCTCATTCTTTGTGCGGATGAGGTTTGGAGAGAAAGGAGAAGCGAGTCGTGCATTCTGCGGTTCCACGCGGATCGCGACGTCGCGAGTTGAAGCAGCCGCAGCATAGGAGAAGAAGCGGTGCTGAGAAGGAGACGTCGATAGGAAAAGACTTTCTAAAGACGCTCTCTTGCCGAATGGCCGAATGTTTCCCACTTTCCAGAATTGTCTTAATTCTCTAAAGGTTTCACTTTAGAATGATGACAACAGAAGTTATGACCAATGTGTTGAACCACTCTTTTTGGTGTGACCTAAAGGTTTCACTTTAGGATTGTCACACTGTCAAAAGATTGCAAGATATATTATGTAAAACAAAAAAGAAAATAAGAAAAATTGTGTTCCACATGTCTTGAAAAACAATGAAAAGAAAGTGAGCCACTATACTGAACTGAAATGCACTCTTGTGCTTAGAAAATTTCAATTCATTTTATCTTTTGTACTTTGAAGTGAAAATAAAACAAATTCATGAAATAATAATAATGCATTGTATGATAACTCCTTTCCAGCCCTGGATAATATAGACTAGATTACCATAGCTGGTTTACATTGAGCCGCATTCCCAACTAAAGAAGGCAACTGGCTTTTGAACAAAACACACCATTTAAATCCTAAAGTCCATCAATGCACTTTAGCAAGAATCGTACAGAGCTTTGAGCAGAACGCAAATGAATAGCATCTATTTCCCCCATCAACCACTATAGTCCATGCAACTTAATGCCGTCAAGTCTCAGGACAGAGTCACAGTGCACAATGTAACTAAGTGCATTTACTCAATAATCAAAAGTACAATCTTTGGTACTTTAATAATCCAAAGAAGGTTCTTGAAGATAAAACACATGCACAATCATGCATTTCAGTTGGCTGCAGAAACAAAGTGTACCAGGTGCAGTTTTATATTCTTAATAACATCTGTGCCATAATGTTTTTAATACCCCAAATACCATTTTAGAACCCAGACTAAAATACCTTATGGTAACATTAATGCATGTCTGTATTTCTGACTCGTGGGCTGCGACTATTACGACCGGAAGTAAACCACTCTGCATCACTATAGTCTACCTTTGGGGAGAGACAGACTGATACAAAAATCACGATCATCTTCAACCTCAGAACCCGGCATTTTATTCATGCACAAAACAAACACACAAAATGAAATCCTCACACTAAGTGCGAACGTGATCAGCCAGTCGCAGTCAGTTGTGAAAGTCGGAGGGGTGTTGCATAACGAGCGACTCTCTGTGGGGGGGGCAGGCGGCTGGCAGCACACAGGATAAGACCAGGATGTGAACACTGGTATCACTCACACATCACAGGTACTGCTTCAAAGACTTCCTTTCAGAGTGGCCCCGCGGCAAAGCCATTGGAAGCCACTTCCAAGCATGTTAAGGTGTGTGTTGTGGAAGGCCTGTCTGCCTCTAGCCCTGCTGGTCCCCATAGTTCCTTTTCAGGTTAAGTGTACACCTTTATATACGTCCTGATATCGCTGTTTGTAAACTGATAGCTGTGCAGAGAGTGGACTAAGTGGCAGGGAATTTGTTCACTCTAGTCATGTTCTCTTGTAGTTCAACAATGCATAGCAAGCGATAGGGATACAGTTTAAAGTGTTGCATTTAGAAGTAAAAACGGTATTTAGGGGTTATCTAATGCTTCGAATCCGTAGAATAAAGTCAAGCTAACTAAAGATCATGGATGTTTTGGTGTGTGTGCTCTTTGTTCCTGGCACACGCTGCATATCAAAGGCCAGCTCTGATTGGGGATTCAGAACTCTGGAGGTCCTTTGTGGCCGTAGAATTAAACTCCAAAGTCACTTTGGCGCAGCATGTTGCGTGTCAGGCCAAACTATTGTTGACCCATTCAGTGGTAAACAGCTGCCCAGCCCTCGTGGCCGAACTCTGACCCTGGCCTATCAACCACACACTCACGCTCACAAACACATGCACCCGCACTCTGACTGCACCCCACACAGACACACACACACACACACATACACACACACACACACCACACACACACACACAGACTCTCTCTGACTGCATGCACACACACACACACAATCACACACACACACACACACACACACTATCTCTTTGTGTGTGTGTGTGTGTGTGTGTGTGTGTGTGTGTGTGTGTGTGTGTGTGTGTGTGTGTGTGTGTGTGTGTATGTGTGTGTGTGTGTGTGTGTGTGTGTGTGTGTGTGTGTGTGTGTGTGTGTGTGTGTGTGTGTGTGTGTGTGTGTGTGCGTGCAGCCCAAGAGAGAGTGTCTGTGTGGGGTGCTCTCAGAGTGATGGTGCACTCCGACACTATCTGACTGCTTGAAAAGACACGCATACACAGTCTTTCCAACTGCACGTGCACACACACACGCATACACCCACGCACACACACAGACAACACACACACGCACACACACACACACACACGCACACAGACACACAAACTTAGAAACACTAACACACACACACACACACACACACACACACACACATCCACACACACACAAAGTCTCTCTCTAGCTGCAAACAAGCACACACACACACACGCACACACACACACACACACATATACATATACATGCTTTGTCTCTCTTTCACTTTTAAATGCAAACACAAACATACACACACACACACACACACATCCAAACGTACACTCAAAACAACAATGGTAAACTCGCCATGGCACACACAATTCTATCTACCATCAAGGAGTGTGTCAAAGTTTCCCCTGTGCATTGTTGGTATTCGCGAATAAGAGAAAACCCTACACAGCAGCACTATGTCAGGACACAAAAGTGTGTCGAACAAACAACAGGACCAGCTGAACACCCCCAAAACTCTGACTGGATCCCTTTTGACCTCTGCCCTTTTGTAGAATCTCCCTGGCAACCAATCCTCACAGTCAGTCCATCTGCCAGCTCATATAATGACATGAAGCACAGGAAGAAAGGTAGGTGATGGGGGGAGAGAGAGAGAGAGAGAGAGAGAGAGAGAGAGAGAGAGGTAGGAGTACGATGGTTGGTGTGTGATATAGTACAAATGCATGTTTTTGTGCTGTGTGTTTGCATGTTTTATGTGTTTGTGTGGATGCACTTGCGTGTGTGTGAGCATGTGCATGTGTTTGCTCGGCTGCATGTGTGCATGAGTTGGGGTTACTCAGTACGTTCAAGTGTGTGCGTAGCAGCTGAATCTCCGCAGACAAATGACAAATCAACCTAAAAAAAGCATGCAAAAGTTGACAATTGCATGCTCTTCTTGCTGGTTGGCCACCACCACCGTGCACGCGCACGCTGTGTTGCATGCAGACCGTGCACTACGTCCACATTGTGTGCGTGCACAACTCCTAACACACAGCTGTGCAAGTGGGTAGGTCTTTAATTGGCCCTCATCCCGATCTACAGCCTCCTCCAAGCCCATTCATCCCCCCTGGCCAGGCAGACCGCCCCGCCTGGCCCCTGCCTCAACCCAGGCCTCACAGAGCCTCTGTGCCGGCCACCGGCCCCTCTCAAGTGTCCTCTTTCAGGGGCCCTCCCCTCCATTCAGCCCCGGTGGAGGGCTGGGCCCGGCTCTCTGAGCAGCAGCAGATGGTTTTGCCGGGGTGAATGGGTGTGCCTGTGTGTGTGTGTGTGTGTGTGTATGTGTGTGTGTGTGTGTGTGGGGGGGGTTGTATGTGTGTGTGTGTGTGTGTGTGTGTGTGTGTGTGTGTGTGTGTGTGTGTGTGTGTGTGTGTGTGTGTGTGTGTGTGGGGGGGGGGGGGGGGTATGTCTGTGTGTGTGTGTGTATGCATGTGTGTGGGTGTGTGTGTGTGTGTGTGTGTGTGTGTGTGTGTGTGTGTGTGTGTGTGTGTGTGTGTGTGTGTGTGTGTGTGTGTGCGAGGGGGGGGGTTGTGTGTCTGTGTGTGTGCGTGCGTGTGTCTGTGTGTGTGTCCACGTGGGCTGACCTGATAGATTGGTGTGGGCGGTGTGGTGTGTTGCCTAGGCCACAGCCATCGGAATCCCCGGAGTGATCCCTGTGCTACGATGTCTGATGTCAACGATTGAGAGTCAGGTGTTGATCTGCATTGATCTGCATGTTGAAACACAAAGAGAGGTTGTACATTGATTTTGGTTTCATTTTTTGCATCTTGCTCTAAATAATCCCACTAGAAAGTTTGCAACATACAATTCACAATCTGAGAAACAACCACCAACATTTTTTGCCAGTACAAAACAAAACAATGCAAACATTGAAGAAGAGCAAAACCAACAAACCCAAAAACAATGAAGAAGACAAAGCAAGCCTCTTATGCCCATCATAGTGACCCTGTTACCCTACACACACTACCACACTATCCCACTTTGTTCAGGTCTTCACTCGGTTCTGATAGCCCGCCCATAAGCCCCCTTTATTTATTTATTATATATATTTTTATGAATGAAAACATTGAATATAATGGATGAGCATGGTACTTGCATACTGTTCTTGTCTCAGTCAGTGAGCATTGGAAGGTACCAGTAGCATCTGAACCCTCACCCAACCGACCCTGGCACTCAGCCAGACCAACCACATGCAAAGTCAAAGACCACACCTGCGCTTAATCTTACTGACAAACGTTTCATTGAAACTGCACTCTCCTGTGCGTGTTGTTCTGTTGAGAACAAACTATTGAGCACCAGATCTCATCATCGGGGTTACCAAGTTGTATAATGCACATTCTTTGCGTCACATTTTTTTGATAATCGTTTGAGGAGGTGCATGGTGATACTCTGTGACGTTTTATTAAGTGTTAAGTGCATTTGTGCAAGTGTACGCGCCTGCATGTGTGTGTGTGTGTGAATGTACATGCATGCTAACATCTGTGTGTGTGTGCATGTACGTGCGTGCTACTAACTTGTGTGTGTATTTACGTGCATGCTCTCATGTGTGTGCGTGTGTATCTACGTGCATGCGATACGATACGATTCGATGGCACTTTATTGTCAGAGCAAGTCTGAAAATGTTCTTGCATCCCAGCAGCTCCATTTACGAACATCACAGACAAGACAAGACAAGACATCAGAACAGGACATCAAGACAGGACCAAAAAATAAAATTAAAATACATCCATTCGTCATAACATGATTACATTACAACAGACGACAAGATTTAAGGCCCATCAGCATGCATTTGGTCCTGGATTAAGTGCCTGATTCAGTTCGAGGATTGACTGGTGCACAAAAGAGTGCCATCAGTCTAACCTTTCTGAATGTTGGAACCCTATATCTCAGATTCGATGGTAGTAGATTGTTCTCGATGTTCAGGACGTGGTTGGGGTCGGAGGAAATGTTGTTAGCCAACCTCAGTATGTTTTTACATTAAGCTGATTCATACAGTTTGTGGAGTGGATGACCTATATTTGAGCAGATTTTCAATTGGTGGAGGCAGTTTAATTTTCAGAAGCAGACAAACTATTGTACCATGTGGTGTTACAGTACTGTAAAACACTCATAATCACAGCTACAAAAAATAATCAAATAATTTGTCGACTTGCTCTGAAAGATCTGAGTCGGCGGGCAAACCAGACTCTCTGTTTATTCTTATTATAAATCTTGTCTACGTGGTCTTTCCATGATAGCTGACGGCCTATACCCCTAAGTATCTAAATCAGGACACCTGCTTGATTTTATTCTTGATGGATGAATAGACAAACGGATGTGGTATTGTGGTGAGCCAAATACAATCTCTTCTGTTTTCTTGGTGTCCAGTTTGTTCACGCCAAGTTGGTGAAACTCAGGTTTTTCGGAGTGGCTCAGCAGAGATATTAAAACAGTATCCGCCGAGTATTTGAGTGTATATTGATTTGCTTAACTGTACGACAATCATCGGTAGAGAAGGTAAAAATAATAGCTGAACAACCCTGGGGGGCCCAGCATTGGTTATGATGGCAGATTAAAGGGTTTTGTTTACCTTTACAGACTGTGCTCTGTTGGTGAGAAATGAATCATACTAATGTTTCAGGTATGGAATAAGTTCCTGCCATCAGAATGTCTGCTTGTATGGTACTGAAGGCTGATGAAAAGTCTAGAAAGAGAAAGAGGGCATGCTTAAATTTGTGTGTTTGTATGTACATGCATACTTACGTGTGTGTGTATGTACATGCATACGTGTGTGTGTGTGTGTGTGTGTGTGTGTGTGTGTGTGTGTGTGTGTGTGTGTGTGAATGTACGTGCATGCTTACATGTGTGGGTGTGTGTGTCTGTGTGTGTGTGTGTGTGTGTGTGTGTGTGTGTGTGTGTGTGTGTGTGTGTGTGTGTTTGTGTGCATGTACATGCATACTTAAACGTGCATGTATCTACATCATCCGTTGAGGGAAAAATCCGTATTAGCTGTGGCCTACAATCCAGACCTTCAGAATTACTCTGTGCTATACCATTAGTTGATTGTGTGGATGAATCGTTCATTTAAATGACATGTATAGCTCATGGGGTATTAAGCAATTAGCTGTCCCAGTGTTGAAGTACACTGCAGTCATTGGGGCCTCTCTCTGTCTGCGCGCATGCTAGCCCTAAGTCTGCTAGCTATGCTAATGAGGAACACCCGCATTACCATAGCCCTGCTGTTTGGCTAATGCAGGTCATGCTCAGTTCTGGGTCAACACCCCAACTGATAAATCTAGGGGCGAATGTCAGCATGTGTGCAGGCAAGCCAACGCGCACGCACACACACACATTTACATTTACAAACACAGACACACACACGTATGCATGCACGCACGCACACATGCATGCCCCCACACACACACACACACACACACACACACACACACACACACACACACACACACACACACACACACACACACACACACACACACACACACACACACAGACACGTGCACGCACGCCCGCAGGTATGCACGCACACACACACATACACACACACAGACACACACACAAACCGAACACACACACACCCACACACTCTCACTCTCTCTCTAGCTCTCTCTCTCATTACCCTAGTCGTCAGCTTGCTAATTTAAATTCGGATCTTAATCAGACTGGCTTATTTCAACTCCTGATTAATCTGATCACTAATTGGATTAACTCAACCCATTAGGCCACAAAGATCTTGAATGGTTCTGCTCATGCAAAAGAGATTGAGTCGTCTATGAAATATTTTGTTGATGATTTCTTTCCCTTGGTTTGCATTAACGTGAATATTGACACATATATATTGCAAGCCAAATCTTTATTTTGCAGTACGTATTTCAGGGATGCATAAAGCATCTGCAATATAACATGCAACATTGTCAATGTCCCATACTTACCCGTATACTCCCATATTACAATGTTAATTTCAGTGATTCCTGATATTTCTGTTTCGACATCCTGCAGCAACATACAAGGTTTTCTTGTGTCCATGAAACCAGTTTCTGAAAGGGCAGACTAGCCAAGGCACAATACACAACTGTTCATCTTCACAAGGTGTCGGAGTGTGTCTGCATAAACACAACATGCAGATCTATGAGGTTGTGATTATGCACAGATCTTAACTCCTGGCCATGAGCCAGTAGTTCAGACGCATGCTGCCAACTGTTGTCAAAACAGTGGGGTCCCCACCCAGACAATGAGGACCCCTCAAGAGCCACTCCTCCCCACAACACACACTCACACACACATGCAAAGACGTGCACCGACGCACGCGCCTGCTCACACACGTTTACATGCAAACACACACATATACATGCAAAGACATAGACGTACATAAAACACACGTATACACAAACAGACACACACACTCACACACACACACACACACACACACACACACACAAACACACACACACACACACACACACACACACACACACACACACACACACACACACACACACACACACACACACACACACACACACACAGTGACATACACACAAGAACAAATAGACACATTTTACGTGCAAACACACATATGCATGCAAACACACATACACACATGCAAATACACGCACACATGCATCCAAACATACACATGCACAAAGGCTTGCACTTGCACGCATACACACATGCACACACATACACACTTTTACACACGTGCATACAACAAACATATCCTTCCACACATGCATCCATCCACACATGCACAAACACATGCGCAGTCCCCCATACAAACGCATATATCTTGCCCGCAATTCAATAAGAAAACGTTTGTGTGTGTGTGTGTGTGTGTGTGTGTGTGTGTGTGTGTGTGTGTGTGTGTGTGTGTGTGTGTGTGTGTGTGTGTGTGTGTGTGTGTGTGTGTCTGTGTGTCTGTGTCTGTGTCTGTCTCTCTGCAGCCCAGCCATACCTGATGGCCTATTGTTGCTCTGTGCAGGGCAGCTGTGCTCTAGTCTGCTGTCTGTGTTCAGCGGCTGCTGCTGCAGCCCGCGCGTGCAGGCGTGCGTGCTTCCCTGTGTGTGTGTGTGTGTGTGTGTGTGTGTATCCCCCGTCCCCCCCCCCAATCCACCCCGTCCCCGTCCCTCACACAACAAAAGTCAGACAAAGGCCTGAGCTACCACTTTTACACCCTCCTCAATGGGCAATGGGTGCAGAGGGGGGGTTGAACTGTTGTGTGTGTGTGTGTGTGTGTGTGTGGGGCAGGGAGGGGGGAGGGATGGTTGTTCCCTTTCACAGAAGCTTTCTATGAAAGTTCTCCCTCCCTCCCTCCCACTCCCTCCCTCCCTCCCCCCCTCCCTCCCTCCCTCCCACTCCCTCCCTCCCCTTTGTATGGAAGAAAGGCGAGGTCCAGAAGCAGCTGCTGGGGGGGGACGACGACACATGAGACGGCCCCTTTCACCCAAAACACAAAGTCTGGGGTGCCAGAGAGGGAGTAGGTTGTGTGCGCGCGCGTGTGTGTGTGTTTATATTTGTGTATTTATGTGCATGTGCACGCTTGTGTGTGTGTGTGTGTGTGTGTGTGTATATGCATGTGTGTGTTTGTGTGTGTATATGTGGTTTAGTGCATGCATGTTCATGTGCTTATGTGTGTGTTTGTGTATGCATGTGCATGTGCACGCGTGTGTGTAGGTGTGTGAGTGTGTGTGTGTGCAGTAGAGAGGGTGGGCTGGTGCAGGTGGTGGGGGTGGGTGGTGGGGGTAGGTTGGCTTAGAGGGGTTATTATACAACCACAACCCCAAAGGCACACTTTGGCGAACGCGAGCCAGCCCTCGGACCCTCCCCTGCCCCAAAGGCCACGCCTCCATCACCGTCCACCAGGACACCCTGCTGCTGTACCCCCACCACCCCCATTCCCCCCCCTCCATTCCCCCCCCCCCACCACCACCACCACCACCACCACCACCACCACCACCACCACCAGGCCCCGCCCACCTCTTCAAGGAGATCGTAAAGTGGGACACTGAACCCATCACTCACAGAACAAAGCCCTGCTAGAGGCCTGCCATATGGAGCCACATCATCTGTTCTCTGTTCAGGAACCACTGCTGCTGCTATTCAGGGAGCACCCCTAAAAACACCGGAATCCGGCCAATGGCGGCGCAGGTCGGGCCGTCGTTTACCCAGCGACGACAAAGCTGGTGTTTCTGATTGGTTGTCGTATTGTGGGGCAGTAGAGCCATTACCAATTAGCAGAGGAAGGGCCTCAGGTATAGTCTGGTCATTTATTAATTTAGTGGGATAATGATGAGTACTGACTCTCTTCTGCAGGGTTAATTGAGGTCTTAAAATATAACTTAAAGCTTAAAACTAATTGCATTTGTATTATTAGCACTTTTGATAATTCAATTTACCTTATAAAGCTGCATTTTCGCATGGAAACACACTTTTGTGTGTTTCTGAGGAATCAACACTTAACCATTGCCGAAAACGTTATATTAGTTTTCTGGTCATTTAATTTTAACTCGATGATGGATAAACTAGTTCTCTTTAACTTTGCCACTGTTTCAGGTTAGACTGTTTTAATTTAAGATTACTATTCATATATTTTAGAAAATAATTAAATAAATTGCGTTAAAGGAGTGCGCGTGGATCGGGGCACACTTGTGCACGCTTGTGCCCCGATGGTGGGCTTTAAGGACACCTAGTGTTCTAATCAAGGGACTACAGTTCAAGAAGTTCTTGAATCCTCCGATATCGCCCACTGCCGTTCCCATTCTGAAATAGCAGTTTTCCAATTAATCTTAGCCCAACAGCTCTCTCTAGCGGTAAGAACAGTTAAGTGTTTGTGTTTCCATCCTACTGCTTACGTTGTACTATCATGCGTGTACATCATGTCACAGAGCGCTCCTGTCTCATAAATATTGATCTGGATTTGGGGAGGAAATTGGAATGAATCGTTGTGTAACTGAAACTAACCAACCATTCCGTAAATAAGGATGGAATGGGCTCAGTCACTTGCTAACTTATAAATATTGTTGTCCAAGTCTAATTAAATTCAAGTTCTCCATGTTTGTCTGAGCTGCAGTTAATCAAGCACAGGAAGTCCAAGTCACACACATCCAGGTTATTGCTGTTTCATTGTGAAAAGAAGGATGGATTTATGTTTCACAAACTACCTACAGTGAGTCTGTGTAACCACGGTGATACAAATGAACATGGCTGGAAAGTCACACATGTACACACACACACACATGTGCAGCACACACACTCACACATATGCACACCCCCACACACATACACGTACACACCCCCACACACGGCCACACACACACACACACACACGCAAACACACACACAAAACGCAATACAACAACATACACATACACACACAACACACACACAACCCCCTACCCCCCACATACACACACACACACACACACACACACACACACACACACACACACACAACCCCCTCCCCCCCCGCACACACGCACACACACACACACACACACACACACACACACACACACACACACACACACACACACACACACACACACACACACACACACACACACACACACACACACACACACACACACACGCATCCACACAAACCAGCTACCTGTCCCACCTGATCCTCAGAGCCCCCGAGGCGGGCCACCCAGGACCCCAGAGAGGGGGCAGAGGCGGGGGCCCTTAAGTCCTGCGCTCGCTGAGCTAACCCAAGACCCCCCCCCCCCCCCCCCCCGTGCTCCGGCTCCATCCGTCGTCACGCCTCTTGTGAGCTTCACGGGCCGTGCGAGCTAAATGAGGGTACTCAGACTGGGACCCCAGGTCGGAATGGGCCGCGCTCCGGTTCACTCCATTACACCGGGAGAGGGGAGACAGGGGGGGGGGGGCGGCGGGACCGGAGGTGGGGTCCGCCGCCTGACGGGCCCGGCCTGCCTGACTTGGGGAGCGCAGCTAAGAGATGGGGGGGGGGGGGGGGGGAGGCTCAGAGGGGATTGGGGCTTGGGGTGGGGGGGAGGGGGGGGGGGGGAGGGGGGGGGGGGGGGGGATTGCGGCTCAGAGGGGAGCTGCTAATGGCTGCATTCCTTTTGTTTCCCTTCTCAAGCTGTTTTTCTCCCGGTTCAAATGGCGTCTCCTGGTGTGTGGCCCTCAACCCGGGGCAGACGTCTGCGGCATCCCAACGGCATGTGTGGCGTCGGTACGTTATGTTGCAGTCACGACCATATGTGTGATCTCACAGAAGCGTGTGGGACATCACAACAGCGTGTGTGACGTCACAACGCGCATGCGGGACACCAGGGCAGTGTGCGTGACATCAAAATAGATGTGCATGACGCCAGTGCAGTTTGTGTGTGCGTGACATCATAATGTATGTGTGTGACACGAGTGCTGTGTGTGTGTGTGTGTGTGTGTGTGTGTGTGTGTGTGTGTGTGTGTGTGTGTGTGTGTGTGTGAGTGTGTGTGTGTGTGTGTGTTTGACATCATAATGTATGTGCATCACACCAGTGCTGTGTGTGTCACATCCTGACGGTGTGTGTGACATGAGTACACCATGAATGACATTACAAGCATGTGCCTAGCATGTTTTTCGTTTGGTAGTTGCAACAACTAAGGGACAACTATCTCAACGTGTGTGTGTGTGTGTGTATTGCATCAGTCTATCTTTGCATTACACATGCACATGTGTCATGTAATATGTGTTATACAACCAGAATTCATTCAACACCTTTTTTACTCATTTTAATATTTTTTCTCAACCTGGCACACAGCTAATCCCCCCCATTGCCCTCGGCACACACACATACACACACACACACACACACACACACACACACACACACACACACACACACACACACACACACACACACACACACACACACACACACACACACACACACACACACACAACCCCACACACGCACACACAAAATGCACGCATAATCAAACAAATTAGCCCAAATGCACATCCCTAATGACTCAGTTGAATGTGTAAAAAAGCCTTGAACGACAACTCTAATTACGGTCATAATGTTAGACATGAGCCATTACCAGTGAATGGTGACGGCTATTAAAGGGCCGACCGACAGGCTGATGCAGCTCCAGCATCATACCCACACACACACACACACACAGACACACACACACACACACACACACAGACACACACGCACGCACGCACACACACACACACACACACACACACACACACACGCACGCACACACACACACACACACACACACACACACACACACACACGCACGCACGCACACACACACACACACACACACACACACACACACACACACACACACACACACACACACACACACACACACACACACACACACACACACACACACAGGTGGACACCGATGGCTCCGGCTTGCTCTGTGAGTAGGCAGACCCTCCAGACACGTCGGATCACCGCTGGGGGGGAGATTAACTTGCAGGTCATTAGAGGAGGATTAAGGAGAGTATTCATTGTTTGATGACAGTATTGTTTTGTCTCTTATTCCACACTCAAGGTGCGTGTGGAACGGGATTCAGGGTCGTTTCTGCTCCTGAAGCACGTTTCCCCGTTACATGGGAGGAGTAAAGGATGTCATATTTCATGGTTTGATTGGATGGGATTAGAGCATCGATCAGACCAGAGGGCTGTTAGTTCTGAATTATGACCTGGAATGTCCTGATATCAATTGGAAAGATGATTCAGAGCTGGCGTCCCATAATGAGAGAAGTCCAAATCGAAATGCCAGACATTTTTTCGAAAGTAGATCTGCTCGTATGAAACGATATGAAGAGAAAAATTAAAGAGCTAAAAGCAAGATGAGAAAGAGAAAAAGCAAGAACTAATGCGCTAAAGTACGGTTAAAACAAAACGGCATTTATAATTTATAATTTCGTCCTCCTCTCCATTTTTATCTCCTAATTATTGACCAGAAGGAAGGATCTTCGGTTCCATAACTACAGATTCTCCTTATTCAGAGCCATTCTAGGGGAGTTTCACACAAACCAAATGAATCAGCCTAATTGTGAGGTTGTTCAGTTCTTCAAGACCCCCTCTGCTGACTGTCATTAGTGCTTTGCATACACACACATGACGTTTGTAGTGAAGGATGTTGGCCAACACTGGTATTTTCAGCTGCAGGGAGTGATCAATTATTACTGATGACACACAAACGTTACTTAAACTCTTTCATTACACCATCTCTCAGAGAGGCACGACAGCGCACGCCTATTCATCCATTCCCTCTCTCTCTCTCTCTCTCTCTCTCTCTCTCTCTCTCTCTCTCTCTCTCTCTCTCTCTCTCTCACCCACACTCTCTCACTCACTCGTGTGTGTGTATATTTAACCTCCTATAAGGAGATATGAAATAAATATATATGAGACAGTATATCTGTGACCAAATACTCCCAAGTCAAAACCCATCACACGCCATATATCCAGTCAGTAGAAAACCTTCACCAGGCGATGGTTATGAATCTCAGCTGCCATAACACTGAGGCCAACCTTTACAGTTTTTCTCAATCGTTTAAACAAGTTTTCGGAAACTATAGCTCAATTTCTCAAAACTCTAAACACAAAACTGTGAAGAGTTAATCATTTTGTCAAAACTACACAAATTCTTCTCAAAACGTTTTTTTTACCACCAAACAGTAAACACAGCTATCAAATGAATATATCTTAGAGAGCATCAATTAAACACTGACTGGTGTGATCAATTCAAAACACCATCAAAATACTATTGACATATGTTTTGGCTTTATGAGGCCATGTTACATATTCCAATGTATACAATTGTTTAGAAATAGCTTTCTTTTTTAAAGTTGCAATAAGGTGGTACATATAGTATAAAGACTGTTGCCATATTGTAATACAATACTGTGAATATATCGCTATAAATATTGCATTGACCCAATCGTATCAGAATAGGACACAATGCATATTTGTCTATCCAATGAGCTCCAATGGGCTAAACTCACAATCCCAGCTTCCCAGAGTCATACTGTACATGTATATTTGATGATGCAACATTGTTCTGATAATACACCAATGTCACCTATTTTGGTAAATTACAGTAGAATCATTGCACTGATAAGTAAAATGAAAAACACTGCAGTAAGATAATGTTAAGTCTGTCTTTCGGGGGATGTAATGATGAAATCAGTGCAAGTACAAAAAGGTAACCAAGCAAATATCTATATTTTTACTGTAATACAGTAAAATGTTCAGCTGAACTGACTGCATAAAAAGCTTTTCGTAGGCCAACAAAAAATAAAATAAGAATATAAATGAGGTTAAACAGATCTACATGTAAATCAGTCTGTATCCCACCTCCAATCCTGATCAGGCCAAAGGACCATATCTACAACACAGTAGAGCTCACAAAGTCCTCTTTAATGCTCTGACACATGATTGAAGTGTTTTGCCAGTTGAGTTTGAACAGGTGAGAAGTGAGTTAGACTTATTGGTAATTAGTTGTTGCGTTTTGAAGGCAAGTGTGATCCAGGTGAGCCAAGTGTGCTAAATTATGAGATTTGTGCTTAGAGTTTAGCAAAAATTTGAAAACAGTGGAATTCGGGTTAGTGTTTAGCAGTCTGAGGTCTTGTAGTTGATACATGAGCTTCTAGTTTTCAGAATTGTGTGCATAGTTCAATTTTTTGTGTGTATGCAATCGAAAAAAACTGTCAGACAAGTACTGCTTCTGCATGTATGTGAGTGTGTGTGTGTGTGTGTGTGTGTGTGTGTGTGTGTGTGTGTGTGTGTGTGTGTGTGTGTGTGTGTGTGTGTGTGTGTGTGTGTGTGTGTGTGTGTGTGCGCGTGTGTGTGTGTGTTTGTGTATGCGATTTTACAGTTGCATGTGGTCTATCCCTGAATATGCATAAGCACATCCGCGGATGTGAGTGAGTGTGTGAGTGTGTTTGTGTGTGTGTGTGTGTGTGTGTGTGTGTGTGTGTGTGTGTGTGTGCGTGTATGTGTGTGTGTGTGTGTGTGTGTGTGTGTGTGTGTGTGTGTGTGTGTGTGTGTGTGTGTGTGTGTGTGTGTGTGTGTGTGTGTGTGTGTGTGTGTGTGTGTGTGTGTGTGTGTGTGTGTGTGTGTGTGTGTGTGTGTGTGTGTGTGTGTGTGTGTGTGTGTGTGTATGAGCCATGTACCTAATGCCCCTCGCTTTTTCTAATGACTCCTCATTTGCTTTGTGAGCAGGATACAGATCACGGCGTGTCAGCCATCCTCCAAGGGTGACAAATATGTTAATTACCCAAAATACGGAAGCACCGCGGTTCATCCCTTATTAGGCGAATCAATCACGAGCGGAACGGCCGCCACCAGGTGGAGACACACGCGACAGGACGCCGGCCGCGCGCACCGCGGACATTTCAGCATATATTAGTTTCACTTTCAGATAATTCTCTTTTTAAGCGTTTTGAATCTGGTGTGTAAATATTTTGAGACACACTTTGATAGCACATTGCTTGATGCTCCTAAGGTGTCAGAATTATTAAAAAGGAATGAGAACACTGATTTTAATGATTACAAAGCCTTATGTTGTCATGTCACCTATCGTGCAGTGATTAAGATATTTTACCGCCTAGGAATAAACGTGAGAGTTGAAAAGCTGGATTTACATTAACATTGAAAGAATATGCAAAACATTCTTTCATTTCCAAAACATTCTTTCATTTACAGCGAGGCCGAGACACTTCTGATTGGTGGCTGATACAGTGCCATGCAAAACAAACCTCAGCTCCAGGTATTTGTTTTAGGGGGATTGGTGAGCACAAAGACTGCAGCCAAAACACACATTTGGTATGAATGGAAAAGACGACCGGATGGACAGATGAATGGGAAGATGGACAAAAAAACATTCGGATCATGAGAACAAAGCAAAAACCTAGACTTCAGGTCAAAACGATGCTGTTTACATGGTGGAAGCTGGAGAAAACATGATGGTTTTAGACAGTTCAAGTCCATTTGTCTAACAATTTTGCGCCCTCCGTCTGCATTCAGTGTGAGGAAGTCTGCCCCGCTGTGTGACCAAGGTGTTGTTGTTGAGAAGTCCCAACAACACACTCCTAGGAGCCCCACTATGCATCTGTCAGCCTGCCTTCACCTGAAGTAACATAAGTGTGTTTGTGTGTGTGTGTGTGTGTGTGTGTGTGTGTGTGTGTGTGTGTGTGTGTGTGTGTGTGTGTGTGTGTGTGTGTGTGTGTTTGTGTGTGTGTGTGTGTGTTTGTGTGTATGTGTGTGCATGCGTGTGTGTGTGTGTGTGTGTGTGTGTGTGTGTGTGTGCATGTGAGAGTGTGTGCGTGCATGTGTGCGTGCATGTACGTGCTTGTGTGTGTGTGTATGTGTGTGTGTGTGTGTGTGTGTGTGTGTGTGTGTGTGTGTGTGTGTGTGTGTGTGTGTGTGTGTGTGTGTGTGTGTGTGTGTGTGTGTGTGTGTGTGTGTGTGTGTGTGTGTGTGTGTGTGTGTGTGTGTGTGTGTGTGTGTGTGTGTGTGTGCTTGATGAATGCAGGGAACAACATGTTAAGTGCTTTGAATGGGATAAGTGGCCGGGAAAAAAAAAATCGTTTTTCATCGGACGTTGATTATTTACCACCAAGTCTTTATATGACATTGGGGAGAAGCTGCCATTAGTTTAACTGAGTCATGGTTAGCGGGCATTAGTAAGCAATGGTTTACACAACCGGGAGGAACACAGATTGAGGAGGCTGACGTGGCCTAGTGCCTCACTACTATAGTGTTTACATTGTAAAGATGGGCGTAGATGATCTCTCTATCTCTCCCTCCATCTATTATAAAAAGATGGGAGAGGAGGAAAACTCACTTTAATCTCGGTCCGCAACCTTTTCTTAGCACGGTTCATATTCTAATTATTCGTCCATTTATTTATTTTCGCCGTCCCTTTTTCATGCTGTGTGATTGGTTATTAGCCATGATTCATGTTGGCCTTCCTCATGACCTCAATCTTTATTGCTCGCAAACACGCTCACGTGCACTTTGGCACACACACACACACACACACACACACACACACACACACACACACACACACACACACACACACACACACGCACACACACACACACAGACACACACACACACACACACACACACAGACACACACACACACACACACACACACACACACACACACACACACACACACACACACACACACACACACACACACACACACACACACACACACACACACACACACACACACACACACACACACACACACACACTTCATGAAGGAGAGATCCTTGTTCTTTGTCGAACTCAATGGCTTTGTGGTGCCTGATTGCTGCGCTGATGGAATGTTATTATTGAGTTATTGATGGTCAACAAGATTTATCGACTCAAGCTGATGAGTTGTTAAATTATTATTATTATTGATGCAGAAGTAGCCAATTATATGTTCTCTGACCTGTGCCAAGTATTTAAATATGGATAGCCTTGCCTATTTGATTACTAAAAGATTCGCAAACCGAGGTAATGTTGCAATACCTATGCTAATACTGGTAAATAAAGAATGAACAATCTAACCAGCAATACATTCCTTGTTGCGTATTTAACTTGTGCATTTTTACAACTTTATATGTACCCACGTGCCCTGCTAATCCTTGTTGATTATTCATTAGTTTCACCTATTGTGGTTATTTCCCTTCCCAATTTGCTGTCCCTGGTTGTTGTCAGTTCTTTGACAACATCAACCTTTAACAGCATGTACTTTATAACTCGATGGAACAGCCTAACCCTAACCCTAACCCTAGTGTGTAGTTACATGATTTTCCTTTAGTAAATGCAGTTACACGGATACTGGTCATTACTCAGTACTTACCTGTGTTATTGCACTGTAATACGGCACTGCAATGTAAAAAAATATATGAATGGTGAGGTGTACACTTTTGTATACTGTGAAATAGTCTACCTCCGGTTTCTGTGTTGGATTCTCAGTAAAGTTCAGTTCACCTGCTTTGTCCTTCCAGTAGGCTCACTGTCCCTCACACTAGCTCGACACTTCAAGTGCAGAGTGTGTAGCCAGCACTCTCTATATTAGCTGCTAGCTACACTCACAGTTACTGGATCCGACATAATGCCATGAATGTTTAGCTTTACTCCAACACCTTCTTCGATTTCAACACGACGGTTTAAGAAATCGGGAAAGCAGAGTTCCCTGCTGGGAAGTAATCTAACAATGTTTTCATAGGAAGTGTGAATCTAGCCAGGCTGCACTTTTTCTCTCACTTTGTGGAGGACTCGGGTCTGTTTTGGACGGGAAAATTCTAAAAACATTATTCTGCCTCGGTCCGGACACGGCCGGCGGGCTTTACCTTCCTTGAGAGGAATGCAAAGTGCCCGTGGATAAGGTTGGGACTCATTCTATTTCATAGGCTATTACATGCCCTTCAACTCAGCGAGGAGCGTATATTAAATAACACTATCGCCAAAACAACTGGCATAATGAGGCAACCATTATTACGGGAGGAAATGGATTGGGGGGAGGGGGCGGGGGGGGGAATAAAACGTCCAAATAATACCTCAACCTGAATTTTGTACATTTACAAAGATAGGCGTCTGCTGGAACATTACAAAGGGCCATCTGGATAAGTCATTAAAACCAATTTCTTGGGTTTCCAGTGGTTAAACGCAGCCCCTCGATGGCCATAACATGTAGCAACCATTTCCCCTCCGGGTCCATTTCATATGTGTTTTCGCTGGGCTCATCTTGTTTTATTTTTACCTATTCTCCCAGTTAATAAGTCCACAGACAGGGTGTGTATGTAAAGTGTATCGAGTTGCTCCTATGAAATGGCTAACCGGCGGTGCTCTCGGTGTTTATAGGCTTTGTATGGTTGTTTATTACGTCTACACGGCTGAAACCCCGGGCAACACGCATTCCCATCGACTGACACGCACGACCACCGTTTACATGGACACAATACTTCCCCCCCCGCCGGACCGCCCCGTTTCCCCGGCAACCAGGAGCGACCGCGCTGCTCGTCCGACACACGATCCCCCCGGTCCCGTCGACCCCTCTGCGATCTTCTAGCCCGCTGGATGAATAAATAAGGCCCGTATACCCCGGGTTCGGCAAATCACAGGGGAACATGTTTTGAGTTAGTTCTCCGCAGGAAGAGAGGACATGAGACACTGCTGCTAGGGAAATATGATAAGACCAACAATAACATTTAGAAGAGTGACGAGGCCATTATCCAAGCGCTTTGGATACTCTTTCATGTCAGTGTGTATCTGTGTGTGTGTGTGTGTGTGTGTGTGTGTGTGTGTGTGTGTGTGTGTGTGTGTGTGTGTGTGTGTGTGTGTGTGTGTGTGTGTGTGTGTGTGTGTGTGTGTGTGTGTGTGTGTGTGCAGTGCACGAGTGTCTGTGTGTGTGTTTGAGGCGGTATCCAAACGGAAATCTGAATGACATAAATCACTGATCTATGGGCCCATTCACGATCAGCGGTGCATGATGGCGGAAGCTCTTTAATGTCTTGCAATTTCACAATCCGTGAAGTCTAGAAGAGAGACGTAAAGCATGAGGTGCATCTGAGCAGAGATAGAGGAGAATAACCAAAAGTCAACCACATAAAGTCATGAGGATATATGCTGGTTGTTACACAGTGGGGAGGATTAGAGCACTGAGAGAGAGTAGTTTGTTTTCTGTAGCTGAATCCATCCACCCCCCCCCCCCCCCCCCTCCCCCACACACACACACACCACCACCACCTACACCCATACACCACCACCACCTACACCCATACACCACCACCACCTACACCCATACACCACCACTACACACATACCCCCTCGCTACACCCATACAACCCAACTAAACCCCACCTACACCCATCAACCACCGCTAGAACCCCAACCCCCTTACTACACCCACACTAGACCCCTCCTCTACACCCATTCACCCCCACCTTCACCCATGCAGCCCCAATACGCCCATACACCTCCGCCATACCCACCACCTACACCCATAAACCCCCCTGTACCCGTCCCCCCCCCAGCTTCACCCATACCCCCCCTCTACACCCGTACACCCCACAGAACCCTTCACAGGGAACCCCATCGCACCTCTCTTCCCCGTCAACATTTTCCCACCACACACCACGACCTCCGACCCCGCCATCCCTCCCCACCCATTCAGGCCTGCACCTCGCCGCGTCTCAAGCGAACCTCGGGGGTCCGCGTCGTCTCCACACCTTGGAGTGATTGGCGGGTGGCGTTTCGTACAAACAAACACTCCGTAGCCCGGCGAGGGGGAAAGCGCTCGCCAAAACAAAAAGGAGAGCCTGTTGTGAGCTAGGAGTGCGATCGAAGGCCGGGCCGGCCGTTGTTTTGAGGAGCGCGGGGTTCCCCGTGGTCAAAGGCCGGGTCGGAGGTCGCCCCCTCTAGAGTGACAAGCTGTCAAATAAACATCACGCTAAGTGTTAGCGCTTGTTCGCCCATTTCCTCCGACGGGGCCTCGCGTCAAACACACAGCATGTCATGTTTGTTGCGCTGCCAAGGTGCGTTTCCTCTCCGCTGGTTTAGTATGCGTTTAAGCAGCAGTTTAATCCGGCCTCGCAGAACCGTTTTACCGAAGCCTGGTATTAATGCAATAATAACCAACCATAAGCCAAGGAGCTAATTGCTAATAAGCAGCTTGGCTCGACTAAAGTACACAAAGTCGATAAAAAAATGGAAACATTAATAGTTTCCCATAATCAGCTCCGGAGCCTCTAATTCTTATTACATTCCACCAAACATTGTTCCACTTTCTGTGCTAAGAAACACAAAGTGGAACAATGTTTTCAATGGAAAATAAAAAGTTGTATACATTTACGACACATTTCTGTCCGAGTGTTACGGCCAGTCAGGATTACCTGGCTGCAACATGTAAGTGTCCATTTCCACCCACGCTTCAGACAACACACCAAAAGTAATCAGAACGGAAAACAAATGGATCAATAACTACACAGAGACACAAAGAAGATTAAAGACATCGCTGAGCTATTTGTGTCCCCGTCAGGCCGACCTCATGCAACCTGTTATTCACTTCCTCTTTTGAAGCAGGTGGCCACCTGTGATTGGTCCACTGCATAGCCTTTAATCAGGAGCTGACCCCTTGGCGTCCAATCAGCCAGTGCTATGCCTTCACATCCGACCCATCTCAACACAAACATCAATTAACCACCTCCAAACCAAGGACCCACAGGGAACCGTAAACAAAGGGAGGCAGATCAACACAAATAGTTAAAGAGTATGACCACGGGTCATAACACTGAGGTTAGTCCATGCAGGGCTGAGGTCAGGGTGCTGCCGGGTTTCATGTGTGTTGCGGTACACCGTAAAGTGCCGGTGTGACCAGCAGTGGTGTCGAATGCAGGAACAAAGGCACTGCACATTCAGCGGCAGCAGCAACACAGTGGTCGTTGGCTTGGAGGAGGAGAACGTGGACTACAGGGAAGACTGCAGTCCACGTTCAGGGTCCAAACCCTTTTGGACCCTTTGCCCCTTCTTTGTCCCAGGATGGCGCTGAAGAATAGGTTTAGTGTTGCCTCGTCACATCTTCATCACACAAATCAAATGTTTTCAGAATGTATAGGCTCATACTTCGAATGCTACTATGAATATTGCCCTTGTATGCCCAGAGCAAGTGTATTTATTGCATAAAGTTAATAATTTCTTCACTGAAATTTTCCAAAGATCTTGACCAAAGAAGAAACCTTGTGTGTGTGTGCTTGCGTGTGGGTGTGTGTGGGTGTGTATGTGTGTGAGTATGTGTGCAGGTATATCCTTGTATCCAAAACATGCAGGTCATTGAAGTGCTGTAATCAAACGGACGACAGGCCATGCTGTGATTACACGGTGTTGCTGTTGGCAGCGCCGCGACCATTCTCCACGTTTACAGACCCTGTTGCTCATATTGAGACAGCAGGATTGCGTTGATGGAATGATAAATTGAGTTTTTGCAGAGCTAATTACACTCGGACAGGAAGAGAACAGCTAAACTGTGGAGGCTGCAATTATCCCTGGAGTGAGATCAGTCGTACTACAGGAAATGGATGCATTACGGCGACACAGGCCATGAGAAGCACTGTTCCTCACTCAACCGTCATCTGTTTGTTCTTACTGTTGCTTGTGTTTCACCGAAACAAACACAATAGAGCAAGAGGGAAAGACAACAAAGTGGCTTTGAAAATAATTGCCGTAAACTCTTCCCTACAGTTTTTGTTTAGGAAAACCTCCAGTGAAGTGCTAACCAATAAATAAAGCGACCCAAAGTTCATAAGAATTGTAACATGAATAATCCAGATATAATTGATTTGTCATGTTTCTTTTTGTGATCAATTTTTTATTTTATGATTTATACAACAAACAGATAGACATAGAAAACAATTAGACATATGCACAAATAAGACAACATACTACATTTGACCTAAACACAAATAAGACAACATACACCAATAAGGCATAAACGCAAATAAGACAACATTTGACATTAAACAGTTACACATGCACAAATGAGACCACACAACATTCATCAACACGCACTCCCCCCCCCCACACACACACTCACACACACACACACACACACACACACACACACACACACACACACACACACACACACACGCACGCACGCACACACACGCACACACACACACACACACACACACACACACACACACACACACACACACACACACACACACACACACACACACACACACACACACACACACACACACACACACACACACACACAGGTCTTGCCCCCCCACCTAGAAAAAATCAGTCATCTGAACAGCTCAGTAGAGTTGTTAAGACTGAGTCAGAAATTTAGGATAACAGATGTTAAAGAAGTAGAAGAAGGAAAACAAATCATGGCTACTCCCCCAACATACTAACGATAAAGGATGACCACAAGTTGATGTTTTTAGCTTGCGCGCCATGCATGCTGGCCACAGATTTCTCTAACTTAGACAGATCTATAACTGTGTTCACCGAGTGTTAAGATAAGATAAAGCATGAGGCGCTTTCCATCTCTGTGCTATAAGCTTTTTGGCAGCAGTAAGGCCTACCAGAAACCAGCGTTGGTGCATCAAAGAAAGATCCAGACCAGTGAAAACGTTCAGCAATAGGACAGTTGGGGAGCAGGGGATGGTACGCTCAAGCACTTTAGACATTCTGTTGGACATTGATGTTTCTGAGAATATTTTACACTTCTTCACCAAAAGAGGGCAGCATTCTTTGTCGGACGCAGATCTGTCAATCAGCGAGCAAACTGTATGTGCATACGTATGTATTTGTATGTTTGTATATATGTGTGTATGTATGTATGTGTGTATTTATGGTGTATGTATGCATCTATGCATGTGTTTTTGTGTGTATGTATGTGTGTACATAAAATACAAAATATATTGGTATGTGTTTTGATTTATTTCTTCGCACACATCCACAGATTTGCCACACACACACACACACACACACACACACACACACACACACACACACACACACACACACACACACACACACACACACACACACACACACACACACACACACACACAACACACACACCCTGTCAGAGCAGGTCATGAGAGTCAGATAGAATCTGGCGTTGGGGTCGACCAAGCCCTGGGGTGTGGGGAGACACCCTTCATTTTTTTCACACACAAGTCTGTGTGTTTGAGTGTGTGTGTATGTGTGTTTGTGTATGTGTGTGTATGTGTGTGTATGTGTGAGGCTCTGAGGAGCTGGGCGGTGTGTGAATGTGTGTGTATGTGTGAGGCTCTGAGGAGCTGGGGTGCATGTGAATGTGTGTGTCATATGTTTGTGTGTTTCTAATCTTGATGTGATTGCCTTTGTGTGTTTATGCGTGCATATTTGTTTGCATGTGTGTGTGTATGTGTGTGAATATCTATTTGTGTGGCTCTTAGCATGTGTATGTGTGTTTGTGCACGTGTGTGTCCATATTTGTTTTCATGTCCGTGTCTGTCTGCATGTGAATTTTTATTTATGTGGCTGTAACAATGTTTGTGTGTGTGTGTGTGTGTGTGTGTGCAACTGTGTGTGTAAGTGTGAGTGTGTGTTAGTCCGTGCCCGTGTGTGTGACAACAGTAGACAGGGGACGGGGGACTGGTTTTGCCACCGGAGATAACCCACCCCCCAAACCTGTCAGAATTCAATAACACACCTTTGAAGACGCCTACTGCAGCACCCCCCCCCCCCCCCCCCCCCCCCCACACACACCCCCGCCCCGCCCTGCATCACTTCCTGTCTAACAATACACATTACTCCGTCTATATCCGCTGTCTAGTGTGTGTGTCCCCGTTGTGTACAATTATCCAGCTCCCCTGTTCCGCGCGTCTCCCCTGGACCGTGCCACTCTCTACCTGGGGGCTCAGTCCCATCACAGCCGTCATTACCCCTCATAGCAGCAGACAGAGGAGATGAGCAGGGGGATGGCTGTAATTGATTGGTTGTTTGCAGGAACGATCGTATTGATTATCCGGCAGACAGGACGTCAACAGAATCTTTCCCTAACGACTGAATGAGTCTCTCTCATCCATGCGCTATCTTTTCCGTTCTTTCAGGTTTTTTAAAGATTCAAAGCGTAATTGAGACACCAGGGTTGAGACAATATTGGCAAATTCCCCATGCTTCATTTAAAGCAGGGACGATCCATTGTGTGGAGATCGAGTATAGAAACTGTAACATTATAAAAGGTCTTTGCATCTTGTCTTTCAAACAAGAAAACACAGCAATGGCAGGGATATATCAGTACAACAGAGGCATGAGGAAAGCATACAGCGTCTGTTGGCCCTGGAGACATAGCCAGAGGCATCACTGGCCTTAGCCGGGTTAAAGAGGTTGCAGAGGGATGCATTCCCATCACAGTCTGTCAGAGATAGAGGTGCAGAGAGCACTGCTACGTGCCTTTTCCTCTCTTAAGGGTCTTCTCTGTAACGACATTCATGCATTAAGGTTGACCGGCAACAAAACAACAAAAGGAGATTTTTGTATGGGGGTGATTCATCCGGAAGATGTCTGTGATATGGTGTAGCGTTTCTCTTAAGGGTGGCTGGTCACTGGGCTAAGCATGCATATGCAACGCGGTGCTGCATGGCGCTGCTGATCAATGCTAATCCGTCATACAAACAACCTGCTTGAGCTGCTACCCCCGCGGCGACACCGTGCTAGTCCGACCCGATATGCATGCAGGACGAGTGGACACAGCATGTCCACTCTGGGCCCTGTGTGTGTGTGTGTGTGTGTGTGTGTGTGTGTGTGTGTGTGTGTGTGTGTGTGTGTGTGCGTGTGCGTGTGCGTGTGTGTGCGTGTGTGTGTGTGTGTGTGTGTGTGTGTGTGTGTGTGTGTGTGTGTGTGCTTGTCTGTCTGTGCTTACGTGCGGGCATTTGTGTGTGCGTGCATGCGTGTGCGTATCCGTAATTGTCTGAAATAACTTCCAATTAATGAGCCAGATGGTATTTTGTCAGTAACACCTGGGATGTCCAGCCACCTAACCACTGCAAATTTATTTAGAGCGATGTTTATTTTAAAAGGAAAACCGCTTTCACTTCTTTCTTCCTCCTCGACAGGCTGGAAATAAAAGGTAAAAAAAACAAAAAAAAACAGGTCATGAGCAAGGGGGCGCATATATTTAGCGCTGTGTGTCTGCGAGGTGTACAGCGTTTCAATAGTCTCTGCTTGTCTGGGGTCTGGCTCTGGGGGCGCCTGCGTCCTTGTTAATCCCGGGCAGAAGACATAACTGTCTGGGACGATTTCCTTGGCGAGCACAGAAGCAAATAATTAATTTGTATAATGAAAAATGAGAACAGAAAATGTACCCCTCAATCGCTAAATATGCCTCTCTGCCAGCCTCGAAGCAGGGTGAATACAAGCCGTGGTCCAGTACACACAGGATAAATTGCGTTAGTTAGGCAAACACTGAAATATGATTAACCCAAAAGAAAATGTTAGTGCAGCAGGCAGAAGAGCCAGGAGGCAGAGAACAGCCACAAGGCCCAGCCCAAGTCCAATATGCTGTCCTGTGTTAAAGGAGTAATGATGGTCGAACTGTTTTTTGGAGTCCGCCTTACATTAGCATACATTCATTCAAGAGGAGCGTTGAACGGTGTTCATGACTGCTTTCAGGTACGCTCCAATCGGATACATGAGCTGAAAGAGTGGGAGTACTTGTTGACATTGGCTGTCAAATAAGGTTAACAGCTCATGTAGGGTGAAGGTTTAGTTTGTTTCGTTTCATGATATATATCATGAGCTCTTTTTTGGGCTATAAAGTTATCCTTTAAAGGTGCTATAGTTAAAATTCAAGAGCTATTATTTGACTCATTCGTCAGCTACTAGTGAGCGAAATGCGCTATGAGAGTATCTGTTTTTAATTGACTGCACCTGCCTCTGTAGACGGTATGAGACTATTTAGACCACTCCAGGTTAAATTCTGACCGATCAGGTCATTTCTGTCCTGTTTGGTTGGAAGAATCCACCTTGCCTATCAATCGTACATGAACGATCCTCCGCATGTGTGGCCTCATGTCGAACACAGTAGGCCAGTGGCTCCCAACCTGTTGGCCAGTTAACCCATTTGTAGCTCCGGAAAAAAGACTTTCACTTTTGTGCATCTTCTTCTTCCACACAAATAGTTTTTACCCAATCAACATCTGCCGGTAATATCGATGTCCCTGTGAAGGTAAATACATCGATCTACTACTCACTTAGTAATAAGCAGTAATTTGCTCTTGGCAAAGAATCATTAGGCAGTCAGTCTGATACACAGGACGTCTATGAGACCTTGAGAGTGTGTGTGCTAAAATGCATCATCAAATAACTATAGCTTATGTCAGCACTCTCCTTTGACCACCGAAGCTGGTCTACACAGAACCATAGGTAGAACACAACCCTTACTGGTTCTATTTTCCTTCCCACAGCAGTTAAAGAGATTTGGTTTATTTAATTGTAATATGTATATCTTTATTTCAACACACTAGGCTTTTTTTTTGTAGCAGCATCCTCACTGTTTGCTAACCACTTACGTTTACTTACACGATGAAGGTAACATGGAAAGAGGAAGTTGGCAGGGTAGTTAGCATGGTCATCTGTATATCCTGGATCGTACTCTTCTTGCATATTAGCAACGACCGCAACATAGATCATAATGACAGATATTTCCGCTGCCGCTACAAAGTTGTAACAAAAGTAGTACAAAAGTACAGGAACGAGCGAGTGTATGCATAATGTCTCTCTTTTTCCAAGTACTTGCATGAAAGTATTCCTCAGTACTTCCAAAGTGTTCTTTACATCTCTATGATCCAAAGTCAAACACAACACTGTCCATATATAAGGGCCCTATCTGGATGACTACGCATGATTAAAATGTATACATATTTAGGTTATATTGCCCATTCCACCGGTTTCACGGTCACCTCATAACAGTGTGGTTGTTGAGTCTCCATCTCCCCTCCGGGGAGCTTCGGTTTTTCTGTGGGTTTGTGTAAGCCAATAAATTTCCGAGGAAATGGGCAGTCTGATGGGAATATTAGGCCTCCCCTCTGATACAATTAAAGCCCTGCTTTGGTATAAATCTCGTACTGTTGTAAATGTCTAGGTCACCCTGCACTGCACGGCCACGGAGATAGATTTCTTTTTTTTTCAATTGCAAATCTCCATTATAGGATTCTGTTTGGGATCCCAAGGAGAGAGTAGAGGGGATAAAGAGATGTGTGATTAGAAAGCACCAGGCTGAGGTCCACACTTCACTCTACAGCGCTTGAATGTTGCGACATCGCGAGGAGCATTGGGATGTTAGTTATTATGTTTAGTAGTGTTTGTTTTGTTCATTGAATAGTAATTGCTCTTACAATTTGTTGTCATTGTGAGAAGACATTGTTGTGTTTGAAACTGCCAGAAACTGCCAGAGTTTCTACCTTGAGACGTGGCAAAACAAAGATTTCATTAGCCTAAGTTGCATTACATTTCCGTTGGTGGTCGCCAACTGCTCTCAATATGGTGGAGTATTGAAAAAAAATCCGATGATGCATTCTGATGTACAAACACTATGAAGTAGAAAATAATTTAATACAAAAAACATCTACAAGGAAGTCCAGTGATGGAAAAAATGGAATCAAATCTACAATACACTGAAAAATGTCTGATTATTTCATGAAAAAGTAATTTCATGGATATTAGAGTTAACTTTCAAGACTGGAACATCAAGCAAATATTAGCACAGATTGACAATGCATGCATCAAGGCCAGTTCAAACGTACTGGAGCATCATTTCAGCATAAACAGGAAGAAATTAAAGGAAGGGTTTGTCTGTTGCGTTGCATGTGGTTATGGTTCTGTAGGCCTAACGTTCCTCTCTGTAATGCTAATTACGCAGCGTTTGATGATTTCACAAGACATCCAATGTCAATCTGTCTCTGATTTGTGCTGAGTCAACATCCGAAGCAACTCTTTCATAAATAACAGAGATCAAATAGTCTAATATGACCATTGCTTTTGTAGTCTCCTTCTAGCTCTTTCTCTTGGCCATTCTCAGACGTTCCCAGCATTGTCCAGTCATGGCTATCGTGAGCGAAGACACCAGTTGCGTCCATAGGTATATATACCGACTAGATATCACCTGAGCTGATATAAGTAGGCCCAGTCCAATGGGGCAGAGGTCCTTTCCAAGTCATAAGTCGCTTTTTTTAAACCCATTTAACTATATTTACCACAAACACACGTCTGAAGTTGGTCACAAATCAACCCGCTTAAGACTGCTTAAAAAGAAGGCGATTTAAAGTGATTTTGACTGGGAAAGGGACTCCTCGTCGGAAAGTCATTCGTTCAGGTGGGTGGTTACCCCGCGGCAAGATGGCACATTGTTGACGCGTGCTTAGAAGCTGCGATATGCTGCGATATGCGATACCTAGTCAGTACACATATCTATGAGTAGTGTCCATAAAGCAAACACGCGCATCCTGCCGTTAATCCTCCCGTTTGAACAACTGGTCAGTCCTGCCGGTTTGACGTCGACAACGCAGCGTTGTTTAGCGCTGTTTAAATCCTCGTTAATTGCGTCATCGTCGACTGACTAAACAGTCGAGGGGTCACGATAACAGCCAGGCCTGGTTTACCGGAGTGACGACCAGACCTCAGCGGTGTTGTGGATAATAACGGACGGCTGGGGTCGGAGGGTGCGGGGGTGGAGGATTTATGTTGTGTGGTTTATGTTTGTCTGGGCCGGCTGAACATCTGAGCCGGCGTGGGGGTGGAGGAGGGAGGGTCGTGAGTCACTGGAGACCACATGAGAAGAGCCGGTGGATATTGTATATCCAATCGCATGGGTGGATGTGTGGCATCGTTTAGCAGAAGAGGTGTTGGAAGAATTCACAAGACAACCTTGCATGTCTTTTTATTTTTTGTATTTATGAATGTAGGATTGAATTGGATCTCTTTATTAGAGGGACTGAACACAACTGACACATCTAGATTTGGTACTTGTGTTGATAGTTACACAGTGTTGTGTCGAGGCAAGGCAAAAAAACATGAATATATTATCTTATATTAATTTAAGCTTCTGAAACGTGTGAAATAAATGATGGTCCACGTTCAAGGTGTTTCATGTTTTATAGCTTTTGGCAGACGTATTGTGGCAGACACATGCAGAAAAATATGCCCTACTGTGTGTGTGTGTGTGTGTGTGTGTGTGTGTGTGTGTGTGTGTGTGTGTGTGTGTGTGTGTGTGTGTGTGTGTGTGTGTGTGTGTGTGTGTGTGTGTGTGTGTTTGTGGGCATATTGTTTCTGTCCCCAAGTGATCCTGGTTTGCCAGGAAGTCTGGCTCAGTGGACACCATGCAGTGGTGCATGCTGGGAGCCAGAGGCACAGAGATATTAATTAGCAGAGAGGAAACGCCAGTTGACTGTTGCTGGGTTTTATAGTGAGCACAGGATTTGAAAACACTTTTTTCCATCAAGCTTCACAGGATGTGGATGTATGCAGTCCAAGATTAAACGTGATCTTTGCAACATGCGGTAGATAACTTTCAGTCTTAACTTTAAGTGTCTTTCACACAATGACTTTGCAATGTAGATTTAGCATATCTCAGACACAGTGTGACTGTGATTACAAATACAATTGACTTGACTCAACTTGACACTGAAAGAAAATCTCTCAATTAAAATGTGATACTGAGAAATCCTTAAGGCCTATCTCCCTTTCTTCAAAAAAATAGGGTTTCATGCTCAGTTATCTGTCTGGTAAATCACTTGTTTGGTTTAATGAGATAATAGCTAAGATGGTTTGTTAAGGAACTATCACAATAACTTAGCAACACTGATAAATATTTGTTTCGTTTGTTTCACAGCACAAAAAAAATACTCCAATACGCCTACATAGCGTAGGACTGCTTGAATTCATTAATTAATGAGTACATTAATTGATACATCGACAATGTTTATAGGTAGGCTAGTTTTGGTTAATGCTGCTGTATGTACTATTAGATCATTGTAAAGAGGAAGAGCAGAAGCAGAGCAAATTTCAGTTTCACCGGCAATGAGATCACGCTTTGTGCGGTGATGTGATTGACAGACAGGATAGATTCCCTGAACCAATCAGGGAAGAGATACCCTGAACGGTTTGGGGTCAGAAATTGGCCTGGGCTGGTCGAAATTCGAAATGGTCTCAAACAGAGGCAGGCCCAGTCAACCAGAAAAGATATTCTCACAGAGCATTTCCCTCACTAATAGCTGTGGGGGATGACTTTGCAGATGACACTCAAATGATATCTCCTTACCTACAGTAAGGAGACACAAGCATACAATTCCCAAGGTAGACTGTAACTTGGTTACTTGCAATAACCGTTCTGCTTATAACATGCAAAACGAAAACAACCACATTGACGTATAATTTTGTTGACTTGTAACTGTGAATGAATTCAATCGGCATGCTGAAACCATTATGCGTCCATGGTTAAAACACTCCAGGCGAGCTCGCAGAAGATGCAGAACCACCGACCACACGGACCACAACCCCAGCAGGCTCGGAGCTATGCGGGTAGGACGATCACCACATGCATCATGTGTTGTTGCAATCCCAGGGAACGCTGTTTCTTTCTTCCCATCATAGCCCGGGAACTGAAGGCAGGAAGTGCACCTCCCCTCCTGATCGCCACACACAGCGAGTCTGCGCAGGCGAAGGCCACGTAAAAGAAAGCGCATCAAGAAGGGCCGCATTCCAATTGTCCCTCTATTGAGATTAACCTTGCGCAAAGTCTCCAGATGTATCCTCGATCTTCACGTGCTCACTGTTCCGATCAACAATCCGAAGAAGCTCCATAGGCTGCCAAATCGGTTCAGAGACCGAGGATAAATCCAAACAGGACGTTTTTTTACCCATTCTTCGACGATAGTCAAATACAACAAACAAGATTGGCTGCTAAGTCGTTAACGTTGTGATCGGTCAGTGCTGAGCCAGCAAGTTGTCCCGATAGCGCTGGTTCTCGATGCTGGATTGATCAGGCCTCAGCTCGAAGCAGCAACATTTTGGAACGCACCCGGAGTCGTATCCTGTTTCACTGCCCATTTTAACTTCCTGATGATGCTAACTCAAGCACACACAGCCACGGGACACACAGTGATACCTGGCCTGTGTTTAATCCTTATTTCCATTCTGCACCTCTACTTACTGGCATCGAGCGGGCAATAAAACAGAAAAAAGGAAAAAGAGTCAATATAGCATCCCGCCAAAACTTAAAAGGTCCCGTCGACGCGGCAGGAAGCGGAGAGACTCGTGCTTGGCGGTGACTAGGTGAGAGCCACTCAGGAGATGCTGTTATAATGAGCCGCGGCAGTTGCGGCCGTGGCTGTGATATCCGGCCATTAAAACCCTTGGAGTTTGCCCCGACGTTGTTAAAAAGGCAGCTGCGTTCGCACGGGTCAGTGCTGACAAGGAGCGAACCGCGCTACGGCGCTCCCTGCTCAAGCTAATTGTTGGCGCGCTCATTATGTCAGATACAGAAGAACATAAATCACGCTGGAAACGGCTGACCCGTGCCTGGTTCCTCGTACACTTGGCAGGGTGAGGGAGTCTCCTGCCAGAGGCCACCTCAACACAGCACATGATCTCATTACGTTGTTGTCTTTACGGTCGGGCCCGCCGCATCTTTTATTCAGACACGGGCGGTTTTATATGCACTCCCCTTTCAGAAGGACGTAAGATTTAACGGACAACAAAGAAAACCTCTAATGGAGACCTGCTTTAAAGCTAGCGGAGTAAAAGCCCACCGTAACTGAAATGTCGAAGACCACTCGCCCACATAAAATAACGTAGTTTCCTGTACACCGTGACAAGAGTGCGGTTTCAAATAATAAAAACCCATAAAAACAAGAGCACACATGGTTTCTCGTCGAAGACATTTGCACCTCAGTTGTCCACGCAAGCCGCTGATTGTGTGTTGGCGGGCGCCGGGTTTAAGAATGGAGCGGGTAATGGAGACTAAGGCCCCGTACTTCCACTTGCTACTGTAGAAACCGTTACTGTGTTTGTGTTGTTCTGCTCATGAACCACTGTGTAGCCAATAGCAACGCTCCATTTAGCAAGAGCAACAGGACCGGTGGTTTTAACTCAAGGAGAGACCGGCGAGCCATTTACAGCCCGACGCTGGAGAGAGGAAACCCAAGCAGCCAAGCAACACAACTCCACTCCATGCCTCACAGGCTTTCTCTAGTGATTATTCTCTGATTCTTTACGTTGGTGGATTCATTCAATAAAATGGGCTTTCAGGCAGAACAACAATGGGACTGTACATGGAGATCGGGCGCATGGAAATATTGTGGCGTCGCTGAAAACTGAAAGTCACATCCATTCATCAACCCTATCAACACATCCGATCGTTTCCTTGAGCAGTAGTGTTGAACCTTTGACCGACTGCGTTGATGTCCCCCCCCCCCCCCCCCCCCCCCACACACACACACACAGCTGTTCTCCGACATGTGTTATTATCTCAGCTCCTTGGAAGCCAAGACCAATATTCCCATTCATTGTCCTCTAAGTTTAGATTATCGACTAGGATGTGACACTCCACACTGTGGACGACAGCAGACATGTGTTCACCGCTGTGTCGAACTCATAGACCCTCAAGCTACAGACGTTGACACGTTCATGTCTCCCTCTGTGACACGGTGTAAACAGCCCTGTGTAAATGCCTCCACCGTCTAAGCATGAGCCAGGAGGGCGATCTATGCGTCCAGAGGAGAATGTTCCAGAGTCTTTTTTGCTTGAGCAGGACCTCCGGTGAACCGGCTGGGGGACCCTCATGTCTTTATGGTACACTTAAGGGCTGATTTTGGTTCCACGTTCACGCAAACGCTTCGACACAGTCGTGAACATTCATGGTTCTGCGTTTTTTTTTTTGTAAGCAGACCAATCACAGCCCTTGCTGCTGCTGCGTCGCCTCGACGGAAGGTTACAATTTTTGGGAGCCGCACGTCAGGCCCTTGCGGTGGACGCAAGGAGGGTCCGCAAGGACGTAAGGGGATCCGTAAACCCCATGCGTTACGTGAACGTGGGACCAGTCCTTTACACATACTACTGTAACTACGTCCTAGTGGGGCACGTGGTGGCTGCCTGAGCCATAGATAGCAGCTGTTCCACTAGAGACTTGTAGCTGTGTGTGTGTGTGTCTGTGTGTGTGTCTACGTGTGTGTGTCAGGCGTGGAAGCATGCGTGTGTGGGTTAGTGCATGGTGTGCGCGTAGAAACAATCAGTTCATTTAGTTTAGTTTGGAGACATTTTTATCCAGTCACAAAGCTTTAATAAAACAAATTAATGTAAAATGTCCAAATGAGGCCCAGAATTACACGAGAACACACACGACATCTTTATTTGTTTCACCTTTACTTCAATATCTGAGTTAATAATAGAACAAATGTAAAGGCTCCTAATCTCTCTGTGCATATTTACATACAGTGCGTGTGTACTCCCTATGGAGCCCTGGGAATGCCTTCTTCTGAGTGGTAACGTAAAGTATGAGTAATGGACTCCAGTTGTTCATCCATCAGCCCCTATAGTGAGTGTCTGCGGCAGGCCACACCCCCCTGATCCCCCGTCTGACTGCCATGGGAAACTAGCCGAATCGCGGTCAGCCCCAAACAGGCCCGACCCAGACAGGTGGCGGTGCACTGTAAAGCTATGCTAATTAGCCAAGCCATAAAAAACATTGGCCCTAATGAATGGAGCCAGACAGTTATTCTATATATGGAATTTCCCAAACGCTGGGGCAATTAGGAGCTCTAGATGTGTGTGTGTGTGTGTGTGTGTGTATATATATATATATGAGCCTGCACTTTTCTACTGCCGCTATTTACTTTTTTTATTTAAAAAAAAGAAAAACAATATAGTGATGCATCGTTTCCACTCTTTCAAATGACTCGCTTGAACCACCTGAAGCTAAGTGAAGGTAGGATGGTTTTGATCGTCAGATGATGCAACTCACTCTCTAGCACTCTGGTTCTAACCGTAAGTACGTTCTGTGACACACCAGTACAATAGCTAGGATGCATCTCTGACAAGGCAAAGCTTAATCAAAAATGGTGACGTTTTTTTTTTTTTAATAATGGTACCCAATGGTTCTGTTTGATTATGTCCAATTTGTGGCACTTTAAAGTAGTTTAAAGTGAATATTCTCTATTTTTGTTGACGACTTAAATATTTTATGTACAAACATCAAAGCTGATCAACATCAGATGAACCAAATATATATTATTTATTAGAAATAAACATTGCAACAGTAACGTGAAAACAATAAAAAGGAGGAATAGCTAACCACATTTTATTTTACATTTAAAAAGAGATTGCTCCTCAAATGAGCAAATGTTTGCTTTGAAGATATTAGAAGCATGCAGGCAACGTGAAATCATGCAATATTAACACTGAAATTAGAAGGTCTTACATCCACCAGAGCTTATTGCTGTATGTATGTGTGAGTGTGTGTGTGAGTATGTGATTGTGAGTGTGTGTGTGTCTCGTTTGTATTCACCTGTGTATTGGTCTGCAGAGACGCATTGTCAAAGTTGTGATGCTTCTGTTTGCTGTTTGTGTGTGTTTGTGTGTGTGTGCGTGTTTGTTTTTATGCATGTGTTTGCAAATGTGTTTGGCTATGCCCTTTTGTTTCTGTTTTCCAACGTGCAGGGCTGTGTGTATGTTTGTGCGTCCCTGTGGTTATGTGTGTGGGAATCCTTGTGTGTGTGTGTGTGTGTGTGGGTGTTTGTGTATGCATGAATGTGTTTGTGTAGCACAACGTGTGTGTGTGTGTGTGCAGTGTTTTGTCAAAAAGGCAAAGTTCATGGACCTTGAGAATACACAGGGCCAGTGTCTGTGATCTGTATAGTAATTACGCCGCCATGTCAGGCTGATTTATAGATGATTCATCCCCCGAAGGTACAGTCTCCAGCCTTCCAGTCTCCCGCGTGCATCAGGCACAATAGGTGGGAACCGCTCCACTGTAGGGCTGCCCTATTATTCATAATCAGCAGGTCTGTAGTGCGCCAGTAACAGCTCAGTAATTATGGATCTGAACCGCCTCCCTCCGCACACATGGCTGTTTATGTGAACAACTTGTAACACATGGTGTACGATCGCACACACACGGAGTCATGCGCATACGTATGTATTGCAGTGCATGGTATGCTGCTGACTGTTACACTTACCTTTGGGATAATTCTTCTGGGGCTACAGGCTGTTTTCCCCTGTGTGTGTGTGTGTGTGTGTGTGTGTGTGTGTGTGTGTGTGTGTGTGTGTGTGTGTGTGTGTGTGTGTGTGTGTGTGTGTGTGTGTGTGTACATGTGTGTGTGTGTGTGTGTGAGAGAGACTGTAAATGTGTGTGTTTGTGTGTGTGTTTGCATGTCTGTGTGTGTGTGCGTGTGTATATAAATGCATGTGTGGGTGCTTAGTGCACCAGGTGGCCGAGCAGGGAGGAACACCTGCCTGCAGAGTGCCGGGGGACGCTCCCCGTCCCCTGTGTTTAGCTCTGTGTGGATCACACTGTTGTGTTGTTGGAGACACTGTAACACCACTGCCTGGGCGGCTCTGCGGGGCCGGCCCCATGGAAACCGCCACCCACCACACGTGGTAGAGCATGATCAAGCTCACTACTACTACTAAGAGTACTACTTCTAACCTAGGTCTAGTGGTACTACAACTCACTTAATTATAGTAGTACTACTACTTCCTTCAGTCTACTACCTCTAACCTAGGGATAGTGGTACTACAACTAACCTAACTCTAGTAGTACTGCTACTTAATTCAGTAATACTACTTCTTACCTAGGTCTGGTACACAAACTAAACAAACTCTGGTACTACAGCTACTCAACTTAATATAGTAGCACAAGTAGAAAAACAATGTATTTATTTGCTATAATTTCTTTATGACTGTGTATTAATCATATGAGATTTATCAATCAAAGGTTGTTTATTCTTCCTGTTCTTTACATAGTCAGTAGGCTAGATTGTGATATGAAGGCTAGTCCCATTTAGAGAACTGGTAATCCGGATTTGGATATCCTGAAAAATTGTATCAGGATCAAGTGGAGTGCTTTGAAAAACTGACACAAGAGTAAAACGGAATACCTGATCCTGGATAGCAAACGATCGGATTTCCTTCATCATTCTGATCCAGATGACATATTTTGAACGTAAGGGCCGAGAAGTCTGCCGGACTGGAGATGAACCATAGCTCTCGTAGTCCTTCTACAAGGTAACTCTGCCCCATCCTCTGTTGGTGATGAGGGTCAATGTGCGGGGTCGTCTGGGGCCCCGTGGGGCCTCTGTTAGTGTATGGGAGGGCTCTGGAATCCTGAACAAGCTGTACTTCTAGGGGCACGGGGGCACCCGCTACTGCACACAACGCTGTGCTGGTGTGCTACTGTCGGAATACCAGTAATCCTGCATTATACTGCTAGTGTCCCTCTGTGTGTGTGTCCCCAATCACTGGCGAAGAAGAGCCATTTTTGGTCCTCCATTACAGGAGGGAGAGGATCGACTAAATATACATTTATAGGGATTATTCCCCATGATGCATTGCTCTTCAAATATCCTAACCCTGACCTTAACTACATTGCTTACCCAAACTTAATGTATCCAAACCCATTCCATATATATTACCATCAGGTTTTAATTATCCTCCCATCTAGTTGGGACCCTTTTTTCTTGTGAAAACATTCAGATATTCACGTTTGCGTTTTCGCAATGAAATTAGTCTGGCCTTGGTTGGGCAGCAATTGATTTCCACATATGGGGATTGGTGTTTTGCTGTTCAAAACTCTCCAGCCAATCAGATTAAATAACAAGGGACGACAGAGACGCTGTCTTTGCACTTGCTGAATTTGTGGGAGGTAAAGCAAATCTCTTCCTAAATCTGCTCCTCTGGGAAGGGCCCTCCGAGCTTTCCTTGGGCTCCGCCATTGTTTAAAAAATTCTGCAGACTGCGGTACTCTTTGTTTATCATGACGTAAAACTCCCTTTCTACTAGCACTGATTGGCCCATCATTGGTAACTTTTTTCGAAAGAGGCTTTTAACAGGATTGAGGCCAGACTGATCTGCAGAGAGAAACAGTGAAATGCGAACTCAGAGATCAGGACGCTCTCACGAGGCTAACCCGTTTTAGGAGAACGGTAGAATCCATGGTACTTCCCAGTTTTTATTCCCAATACTCAGAAGGTTGCTGAGGCAGCAAAGTTTAATGCTGATGCTGCCAGCGCCAGCATTGTCAATGCTTCTGCCTTGATACTCACTGTCAGCCAAAGCAGGCCTCAACAAGTGGCCTATGGATTCTTCCAAAAGTGTTTAAACTAAATTATAGTCAATAGGCTTTGCCTTTAATTCTCAGACCGTGGTCCACTTTGGCTCTGACCAGGCAGGTCGCCAGGCTGTTAAATGGAAGGTACGTTCCTTTACACCATGGCAGGCAGCCTACTTGGAACATAAAGCCAATACATATATCTATTGCAGAATGATTTGAGTTGACTTCATGACTTTGGCTGCACACTTGGCAGGATAACGTGTGTTCATTATCATGGGAGCAACATGAAATGTGGCGTGTTACTATGGCAACTGTGTGAACATTTGGGAACCTGACCACTGGCGGAAAAAAACGTTTGGGTTTTTCCTGGTTTTGGATAACACTTCGAAACCAAAACAGAAATCAGTGGTTTGGGTCATTTTAAAGTAAGATAACGTGAAACAAATCGCTATAATAAATGTGATGGTCAGTGGAGCACGGATAAACAGACTTCCCAGATAGCATCAGATTGAGCGCCGCAGAGTACGATTCACAACAGTAGGATGTAATAGTATACTGAGGAAAGCATTGCACTCACAGTACTCACATTCTGCGGTTGGTTGTACAGGTAGAGCCAACTGCGGTGGACCAGAGCTTAACCCAGGTTGAGATACAGGTCACGGGGCAGAACAACGCAGCTCTGCCCAGGGTCGGGGTTCCCCAGGGTTCAGTTCTGTTTGTCGGCTCAGAGGGAAAGGGGCCAACAGATGACGTTTGACATTTTGAAGTCTTCTAGGTTTCCAGTTTATTGTTGCTGAGTGGGATGTCGTCACCCTGTTTGAACAAACCTCGGGGCTTTGTCCGATTGGATGGAGCCCTGGTGGGGGCGGAGCTTCATCGAGCTCAGTGAGGGACATGAACTGTGAGTTTGGCCTTGCACTTTCGTCCCTATATTATTTCATTGATTTATGCTGCTTGATTTAGAATCGATTGAGGATCTTGCCCTTAACATTAAGAGATGTTTATATCTATATATTTATATCTATATATCTATATGTGTATACAGAGATACACACACAAACACACCCAGACAAACATGCACGCACACACACACACACGCATAAACAAACACACGCACACAAACGCACACACATACATACACACAAAAACACGGACCCAAAAGGAAAAGGTCGCTTCAATCCAATGAGCAAATATAACCAAGAGTTCGATACCTTTCCAAACAACGTCAAATTAGCATCCACTTGTCCCACGCACATCTCAGAACGCTGTCTGGTGTCTGAGAGCCACGGTGGAAGCAGTCTGAAATAGTAATACAACGCGCCGCTTTGCTCGTGTTTCGTCTCTAGGCAACTCACTTTGCTAACAAAGTTAACATCCTAAACTAACTAACAGCCATGTGAAGTACATTTTTAGGCCCTGACTATCGATAAGACAATGGAAGGAAATGGAAAAACACAATTTCAACAAGAATGATTTTTGATACCACAGCAAAAGTTTCCAGACCACCCAACTCCTCTCCTTTCAGATCCCCTTCAGCTCTTCACTCCTTGTCCCTGGGCCGCCCGCGGCAGCCGTTCTGATATGACCTCATTCAACAATGGTGAATACATTTTACGTTCCAAAAGTGCAATGTTTCAATGTCAACAAAGATACTGAACTTGAATGTTCATCTATTTCTAGTCTAATTTTAGTCACACGAAATGAAGCATCGCAATGTGCGTAGGCTAACTGCACAGACGTGTATTTCTCTAGGCTGTTTGTATAAGTGGCCAAAACAACAACAACTGTCCTCTATACCCATCACAAACCTATGGATTTTCTCTTCCCCACACTTACAGTAAAGAACGAGTGTCTGAGCCATCGATTCAGCCTATTGAGCTGCCTCTCCCTCTGCCACTGCTCCGTGTTTACTGTTCGCTCTGGCCTCACTTCACTCCCTCTTCAGAAAACTCCTCCACTTCCAAGAAAAGAGAGGCTCCCGGGAAGATGAACATGTTTTGTTTTTCCACCTGATCCAAGGCTTCAGCGTTCCGATAAGAATCACTGAGTGGGCCGACATTATCCCGAAATGGGTCTTCGTTTTTCAAGAGCGAGCGACGCGCGCCAACAATGACAATGAGAATTGGTCTCGCTCCCTCTGGGCGTGGTCTCCATGGGACTGGGAATACTGGCGGTCCAGTAATAGAGCCGGTCCTCGAGGCTGGACGGACCCTGTCCTCCCCTGATGGAGTCTGAAATAGGCCGCTGCTGCTTCAGGGTTGGCTGCCGCGCTCCTGCAGAAGGGGGGCGGGGGGACGGGGGGACGGGGGGACAGGGGGACGGGACAAAGGTTGGAACTTCTAACGCGGTCATGCGTCTCCTAAGGGGTCCCCCTTGTTTGTTGTTGTTATTACCTCTCATGCCCAGTCAATTCATTCCCCCCCCCCCGGCCCCTTGCTCTGGGCTGTCCGGTGCCGAGCCCTTGGCCACGCGGACGGCGACAGAAGCCACGGCGAGGGAGGGAGAGGAGGTCCCGGTGGAGCTCCCCGCCTGGTGAGATCCAATGATCCCAGCGGCCGGGTGTCCGCTTCACGCTGCGACACATGACGGCAACATCAATCAGTAGATGGTGGGATTAGGAAGGGGCTCGATAGGCAGCATGATCGTGGCTCGTTCAATGGGAGGGGAAAGCGTTTTTTTCACCGCAACTCGCTCACTCCTTTTGCTCCTCTCACAATCAGGTTTAAGATCGGCAGATGAGCTCAAATCAGGGTGAGCGGGCGTTTATCCTTTACAATAAAGGCGTCGCTCTGCCCCTTGCCGTTGCTGCGTCCCGGTTCAGACTCTTTCTGGGACTGCTGGATCAGAGCTTCTGCTGTAACATAGCAGGACTACTGGATCTGAAGTTCTGCTATAATACAGTAGGACTTCCGGGTCAGAACTTCTCCTGTAACATAGTAGGAAAGCTGGGTCATACGTTCTGTTATAACATAGTAGGACTGCTGGATCATACCTTCTGCTGTAACATAGTAGGACTGCTGGATCAGAAGTTCTGTATAACATAGTATGAGTCCTGGATCCAAGATTACTCATTTGGCGCACTCTTCTGGGTACTGGAACCTTTCTGTCTGTCTCTGTCTTTTCCTGTTCTCCAGCACATTTAGTGGTGAACACAAGCCAATTTCCACATGAATATTTGGACTGTTGGGATCATTCATCTGCTATTTCTAAATGTTTCCACTGGCGTTTCCCTTGTCACACGCAAGCAAACGCACACACACAAAAACTCACACACACACACTCTCACAATCTCACACACACACACACACACACACACACACACACACACACACACACACACACACACACACACACACACACACACACACACACACACACACACACACACACACACACACACACACACACACGTATAATCCTATGTGTCAGTGTTAAGTGCATATGGCTCAATCCTCCCGGTCCCAAATCAAACACGAGCTGCAGCCCAAAATGTTTCCCGACACTGACAGCTTCTCAGGATGGCTGGGGTTCCTCCCAGCTGTGCTCGGCCAATCGGACGTATCCTCCAATCAGGCGTCAGGCTCTGTGAGGCCTACTGTTAACAGGCAGAGAGCCGCCGGTGGCCTTCTGTCCGTCTCCATGTCGCTGGGCTCCCTCGTGACGTGAGGTAGAATTAGAACACATTTACAATCTCGGTTTCCTTTTGGAGTGTTTTCATTTTAAACCTGCACTATGCACGTTTCCCCATTAGCAACCTCTAGTGGTTTGAGTCAGCTACCATCAGCTAAATCACGTTCAGACGACAGTTGCGGTCGTCTGAGATTTTGTTCACGCTGGGTTCGGCAAATGTGGACAGAATAATAAAAAAACGGAATTATTGATTGACATGGTGATGGGCATGTTCCATTCTTGAGAACATTCTAGTGTAGATATTTTGTCACGGAGCAAACAACTGCAGTAGAAAAGTAACAGTGCAGGTTAACACACTTACGGTTATCTTTAAGGACTAAAACTAAGACTAAGGATCTTTAAAATCGTTATGGACAACGGCTCCTTGTAAAACTAGACAGCTTCTCCTTCCCATCGTCTTTATTTCCATGAAGTCCTTGACATGGCTTCAGCAGCTGTATAAATATCCGTGCTCATCTATCCTTGTGTCTTTCCCGATGATGGAGACTCTGAGCCCTGGTTTATGACAGGTGCGTTGGCGCCCAATAATAGGCGATCGTCTCCCAGAATGAGGAGATTCAGGAGGTTACTCAGCTGAAGTGGGTCACCGCGGCCCCCGTCTGCCTCCCAAGAACAAATTGAAAGTCAGCCACAGCAACACCGGTCCTTCGTCCTCAGAGGGAGGACACGCTGGTGTCAAAACAGACGGCATCGTGCTAAAGTAGACGTTCTGGGACGTGTTATTTTTTGGCTTTTTTGCTTCATATTTGAATTGACCATGTTGCTGGGAATGTTATTAGTTATTTAACCAATAATGTTCATTCTGTCAGTGAATTAACATTATTGGTTAAAACTCGGCCTGCCCTCCCTACACCAACGTTGCAAGGCAGTGTGTCTGTGTTTCAAAAACATTAATATAAACCTTCTTCTAAAATATCCATCTCGCCCCTCGTGATTGAGTTTATCTTCGGAAGAATATCTCCGCAATTAAACCGGAAACATGGTGCTACCCCTACGATTTTAGTTATTGGTTTGCAGTGGTGGACATTAACGAAGTACTTTGTAATTTGTTACCGTATTTAAGTAACTTTTTAGCGTATCTGTACTTTACTTATATATCAGAGGATGTATCATTATTTTGTGAGACTTTGTACATTTTACCCCACTCCATTCGAAAAACCTTTCGTTCCTTTCAACTTTCCTTTCCAAGACATGCATGCTGTGTGTTTGTGTGTGTGTCCCCATGCGTGCCCCCTGCGCGCGTGAATGTGATTGTGCGCACATGTTTGTCTGTCTGCACTTGGCTCCTGCGAGCGTGACTGTGTGCGTGCGTGCGTGCGTGCGTGCGTGCGTGTGTATGTGTGAGTGTCTGGCTGTGGGCAGCATGCGTGACCATAGACAATAAAGTGACGGATCCAAATGAGTGAAGTGTACCAATCATAACACATCGTGATTCGTGCAGTTTGGGCGGGTTTCTCCCAACTCTGTCCTTGCATGTCTGTTTAGCCTTCGAATTTTGCTGTCACGTTTACGTTTATAGCCAACACACAATAATGGAAGAAGCGCCATGTATTGAAATTGAGCCCCCATGGCCATATTGAAGCAAACTATTTGAAGTAGTGGAAAGGAAGAACGACTCATTCATTTTTAAGTGCTTTCTCTGTCTGCCTAAGCATACGATTTCCTCTTTCAAGAATTCGCCATCCAATCAAAAGTTACACATCGAGGTAATTATGATAATTTCAAATGATATCAGTACCAGATATTGCAAATAGAAAGCATTGTATTTAGAGAGTGTTAGTGGGGTTTCTTTTAACCATAAATGAGTGTATAAAGGACATAGCAAGACATTGGAATTACATTACACCAAATTACTTACTTTTGATACTTACGTACATTAAAAGCCAAGTACTATTATACTTTTACTCAAGTCAACGTTTAAATGAATTACTTCCACTTTTACTGGAGTAATATTTTACGCTAGGTATCTCAACTTTTACGTGGTCTGAGTACTTCGTCCACCACTGTTGGTTTGTGACCCAGGCTCTGTGCTGTCTCCCCCACAGAGGTCCTACTCCAACAGAACTGTTGGATCCCAGATTAATTTATCTCTTGGATAGACAGACAGACAGACAGAGGGGTCATGGGCCTGGGTGTAATGATGAAGTATCGTCGAAGATTAGATCAGGATTATGCTAAACTAGCATAATTGTGGGTTGGCCCGTCACAATCCTGTGGTTTAGTCTTTGGTTTCAATTATGTTTCTGTTGTTTTTGATCCCCACCTTCGATTGCTTCTTTTGGAGCAGCAACAGCTGAACACTCAGGATTCAACCGGTCCGTCTTATTGCAAACCAAACAAAGTGGAACCTGGTATAATTCCAGGGCTTACATTTGGTTTCAAAGCTGCTTTCCATTCAAGCCCCTCTAAATACTTTTTAACTCGGGCGTCTTAAATGTGTTTTAGCTGTTTACTAAGAAACTAGAAAGGAAATTGCTTCATTTAAGTCAGCCTGTTCTTTTGTTGCCCAATATCTTGGAGAGTGAAGGCAGGCCGATGGAAAGATACCAGAATCAGTTTTCTGGCACATTTCCCAAAGGCTGCGTACATTGCCGCAGGATTAATAGAACATTTCAGTTTTTTTTCTTCTCCTTCCCAGTTTGTGAATCACCTCCAGATTATAATGAAACAGCTGTTCACCCAATTCCAGGAAGTCTGTGTGATTATGCATATTGTGAGTGAACGCTAACACAATATCCGACGCGGGGTGACAGTTGTTTTCTTTGAGTTTGTCATTTCGCCACAATAGGCTCACGCTTTTACCCACGTTCGCTTTGCGTTTCACGCCAATGTCACATTTTAGCATAATAATTAATCAGACGCTGTAATTACAACGACAAAGAAATATTTATTAAGTCTTTTTTTCTTTTTTGTTGTTAGTTAGTCATAGCTGCTCCAACACGTGTATTTACAAACAATGGCCTTCTTTTGTAGAAAAACGAAAATAATAAAATAAATCAAAAACAATAAAAAAATTTAACGGGAGTGAAGGAATTTATCATGAAGGAGAGTCAATACTCTAGTCTAGAGCGAGAGAGAGAGAGAGAGAGAGAGAGAGAGAGAGAGAGAGAGAGAGAGAGAGAGAGAGAGAGATAGAGAGAGAGTGATAAGAAAAAAAAAGAAAAGAGTCATAGAGACAGAGAGCGAGAGCAAGAGATAGAGAAACAGAGAAACAGAGGAAAAAAGAGAGAAAAAAAGTGACAGAGAGAGAGAAAAAAAGAGAGACAGAGAGAGAAACGAGAAAGAGAGAAAAAAAGAGAGACAGAGAAAAATAGATAAAGAGAGAGAGAACAAAAAACAAGAGACAGCAGATACAATAAATAGATAATTAGCCCTGGGCGGGGTTACAGGAAGGCGACGGTGGGACAGGAGTGATCTAGGCACACGGTACCGCCGACAGCGTTGCACTCTGGAGTGCCCACGCATCACTCTATGGAGCAGACTCGTACAGTTCAATGGGGATGCAGGCGTGTGATGTGGCTCATTCGATCGGACGGATGGATACCCCTCCTGCACTTCCTGTATTGACTTTAGGGACGTTGGAGTGGGGGGGAGGGGGACAGAGTCACTAGGCAACCAGGGGCACAGTGGTGTTAGCTTCAGGCTACATGTTACCACAGTCAAGTGAAGCGCAGTCTCTCTTTTTTGTATATATCTTTTTTTTAAACCTAACTCTCCCTCCTCGTACAAAAAAGAAACCACATGGAACATTAAATAGAAACAGAAATGGACTAAAGTTACCTCAAATTCTCCTGCTAATACAAAACAAACACTTTTGCAATCAGGCTTCTGTACAAAAAAGAAAAGAGTTCGCCATCTCCGCAATGGAGGTCATACATGATGTGACTGCTATCGTAGCTTAGCATAAAAATGTGAAAGTGAACAAGAAGTGAAGGGTACAAACCAAGCACGGGGATTCACAAACGCTCAGCAACCCCGAGAGGTGCCGACGCCACAGTGGGGTACACAACAGTAAAGGTAGAAAGTAGACAAAGTTCTGGTTAGTGAGATGGATGGAAATAGTCGTAATGCCGAACACTGACAGAATTCATGTTTTTGATATGTGCCATATCTGCACTGCACACAAGCATTATCTCCAACAAACAGATAGGGTGCAATCTTTTTTTTTTGTTCATAGAAAAAGACATAGAAAAATGAAATGAAGCAGTTTTTTTTTTTTTTATATCAAACATCGACTCTCTAGCCACGGGGTAATCTTGTGTCTTGGGTTAAATTGCTCCTACAAAAAGAGGGTGTGGAAAAAAATCGAACACTGAAAGTTGTACGTTGATTCATCGCTGGATACACAGTATCCACAGGCGCACCGACTTGGGAGTTCCCGGTCTGTGGTCGAGGGATGGAGGGACCGATGCCACTGACCGTGTGTTACTATCAGTCTCATCATACCACGAGTTTGACCGTAGTAAGCAGCGGGGCAATGCTCTACAAGTGTTGTGCGTTGATGTGCACACCACCTGACTGTAACCAGGTTACCGTGGTAGCCAGCTTTCTGAATTCCCCATAGAACGACCGCGGCCGGGCTTTTTACGAACGCCTGGTTTCTCCCCGGAGCACATCGGTAACCCAATCATATTCTCTTCTGGTGAAAACCTTTTATGCGCAGTCTTACGGTTATGTGTACAATATATATACATATATATATATATATATATAGTACCTTCCCCCTCTAGCTTCATATCTCTCACCTCCACCAAGTGTCAGAATGACATTCATTGCAGAGAACGAACGCCGACTCCTGCAGTACAGTATCCCTCTCTCAGTCCTCTGTTGCAGTCCTCTCTCTCTCTCTCTGTCCTCTGTTGCAGTCCTCTCTCTCTCTCTCTGTCCTCTGTTGCAGTCCGCTCTCTCTCTCTCTCTGTCCTCTGTTGCAGTCCGCTCTCTCTCTCTCTCTGTCCTCTGTTGCAGTCCGCTCTCTCTCTCTCTCTGTCCTCTGTTGCAGTCCGCTCTCTCTCTCAGTTCTCCCTCTCTCTCTCTCTGTCATCCCTCTCTCACTGTCCCTATCTTCCTCTCTCGTTGGTTCATCCTGCGCGCCGGCAATTACGAGGAAGAGGAGGGTCCCTGCTGATGGTTCTTCAAGGGGCAGCTCTGCACGACATCAAATCGAGGGGGCCACTTAATCAAACAAGGGGGGGCCTCTAAATCAAGTGGTCACTCTGCAAACATCGATAGCCACTGAAAAGTATGGAGCCGTGTGCTCCCTGCGTGTCGTCGGGGTCGTGCGGACCCCCTAACCTCACTGTGGAGCGCTGACCGTGGCTCTGACTCTCATGGTAGGCATGGACACGTCCCTGAATTTGTTTGTAGGATTTTGATTCTTATGTACATAATTGTAATCTTGTCATGTTATGATAGTGATTAATAAAAGCGACTGGATGAGAAGTAAGAATAAAAACAGACATGTTCCGTGTGCAATTTGTTATGACTAATCTGAAACACAAATACCCATACTTAATATGATTACGACAGCCTGTTTAAAACGCGTAAAAAAGATCCAGTTAATTGAGGTTTACTAAATGAAGAGCTAGCGACTGTATACAATGAGCAGATTGTAAGAAATAAAAACCTTTTATACGATACTGCCCTAGCAACCGTTCAAATGGAACGGTTGCTAGGGCGTTGGGAAATGTTTTCACTTGTTCTACTGTAGCAGAGACCAAACCAGAACAGAAAAAAAGCACAAGGACTTCACAATAAATAGGAAAATACGTTTGCCTGGCAAAATACCATATCGACTTCTACGAATTCATCCTCTCAAATATAGAACAGGCCTGTAAGGGCTGCTACACTTGAATAATGAGATTCATTTCTATAAAATACATTATGCAATCCCTCTCAGACCCTAACCCCCCCAACACCAAACTCAGAGCAAAGAAACTACTAAAAGTTGAGGTCTTTCTTTCCTGATTTTTTTCCTCTCTGCTCTTCACTGTTTTTGGGAAGTCTTTCAATCTTCCCTGGTCTCTGAGACAGCAAAATCCAAACTCATAATAATTTTAATCAAAAGTCCAAAAGTCTCAATCCTTCCTCTTGGCAATGAGTCTGAAAAAAAACATCCCCAAAGATCCTTGATTTGCCTTCCTATCGGCCCGCATGCGTACCTGATTATCAATGGGTCTGGTGGATCAAGTTCCAGAGAACTTCTTGAACTTCTTTTCATGGTCATGTGACGCAACATGACATGGGATGTCAACGCAACATTTCGAAGATGAGGAGATTTTGAGGGGTGATCGTATTTGTGCTTACTGTTTTTCAAATGTTGGCAGAAAAAAGAATGATCCGTTTGAGTTTGTTTAGTGTTTTGGGTCAGTTTGAGTGTGTGTGTGTGTGGCAGAAACATGTATGCGCGTCTGTCTATTGTTGTGTGTTGCTGTTTGTGTGACAAGCTCTGCGTTGTTAGAACTGTGTTTTTTTAATATCTGCATACTAACAACTTTACAGCACCATCCGGGCTAATTCAGAGGTCGTCGCCTTGACGACCGGCATCCACCGTTAAAACGCGTGAACAACAAACACACTAATTGGCATTTCACTTTCTTTTTTTTTTCTCCATCTCCCGATGTCGCAAACAAACAAAGCTCCCATAGTGTCGTCCCCCCCCCCCCCCCCCCCCCTCCCCTATTAGCTTCCCCAGGGTGAGAGAGATTGTCGCTTTCGTTTTAGTCCAAAGTGCTCTTCTGGGTGTGGGGGGACGGGGGGGGGGGGGTGGGGGCTGTGAGAGGAGATCAGGTGGGCTGGGTCGGGGTCGTGGGGGCGGGGCCTGTGAGAGAGATCAGGTGGGCTGGGTCGGGGTGGTGGGGGATGGGGGCGGGGGCAGGTGGGGTGTCTGTAAGGTCCGCATGGGACAGTCCATTTGTCTTTTTGTGGGGCGACGTGCTCGACGCTATAAAGACAGAGGGGTCCCCCCTGGGACGAAGAGGAGCAGGAGGAAGAGGAGGGAGCAGCTGAGCAGGCACTGGGAGTTGAAGCTCCGCCCGGCCGAGCTGACGTCCCCGCGGGAGGGCTCGGCCGCCTCGTGGCTGGTGTCGTCTGGAGGGGGGAGACAGGGGGGAGAAAGAGAGGGAGGGAGGAGAGATGGAGTGATGGAAGGAGGAGGGGATGGAGGGAGGAGAGAGAGAGGGAGGAAGGAGGGAGGAGAGAGGGGGGCAGGGAGGAAGGGGGGGGGGGAGGGAGGGAGTGAGGAGAAAGAGGGGGAGGAATGATGGGGGAGGGAGGGTGGAATAAGAGGGGGAGGGATGAGAATAGGAGGGATGAGAGACGGAGGGGGGGATGAGAGAAAGGGATGGAGGGAAGACAAGAATGAGGAACAGGTTAAGTATCATCATTGAGACCGCAACTTCAAACAATTGTGTGACAGAGTTTAATGGTGGCGTCGTTGAGCCGGCTAGCCCTTCTGACGGCGAAATAATACAAAGGATGTTTGTGTGTAGAAAGTTAAGGAAAGTAAGGACACACATAAACATGAGCTCATGCACAATCACACACACAATCACAATGAAAGGGCCAAACCACGGAAAACATTCCCCAAACTCAAAAACAGACAAACACACACAGAACACATACGCACGAATTATACGCAGTCAAACAAACCTCGCGGTTCCAGGGAATTGTGGCTTCGCTCATCAAAATCGACGCCTTCCTGCGCGTTGCCAGGGCTTTTCACACAATTGTCTGCGACAAAGGAGACGTGAGGCGAGATGTGAAGATTATAGGAGTCAAACGTCATTCACTTCAACAGCCAGGAAATGGAGGCACGAAGGATCGCAGTGAAATGACTGAGAGGAACACACTGGTGCATGTGTGTGTGCGTGCGTGTGCGTGTTTTTGTGTGTGTGTGTGTGTGTGTGTGTGTGCGTTCTCCACTCACTTGCAGGTCTGACGAACACTTTCAGTCGCAGGCAACTTTTCTTTCCACGCTCGTCAACAGTAGAGGCTGTGAACACATGGAAGAAGCCCAGGGTAAACAATTTTGTTGTTGTTTTGTTATTGTTGCGTTCCCCCTCCCCCAGAGCACCTTTTTCCTTCCAGAACGGTGAAACGTTTTGTTCTACCATGACTCCTCAAACTTTATAAATATCTTTAATCCCTGTTTAGTCCCATCGATGCTATGCTAAACTCATCTGGTGGTGAATATCGACACAAGCCACAACCTGGAACGCAGGATTCCCATTGGCTGCTCGGGGAAACATCTGCTACTCTGTAACATTGGCTTGAGCTGAACGTCGGAGGCCTGTTTCTCCCACGCCTTGATTCTATTGGCTCAGCCTCCGACACTGAGGATTCAACTGGACGAAAAACCGTCTCAACACATGCCAAAAAGAGTTTCTTCAGCAGTGCGGCTGCAACAACTCAAACGTCTTGATCGGTGACTTTGGCCTAACATTGAGCTCATAGATTCTACAGAGATGCCATTTATGCAGTTGATGACGGCAAACATGACGATGACACAGTGTAACGCCGTGAAAACAATTTATCCAAAGATATATAGACCATAGCAGTCATACAAGGTCATTGATATTGCATCATGCTCAAAATGTATTCAAAAGAAATGTAAATCGCACAAACGATCATAACATATAGTCACGACGTGACACATATCATACATATATTACACTGCAACACATTAAGTCTGAAGGCTTATGCATTTAGTTCCTCCATGAGAGCCGGTCATTCATGTGATCATTCATCTGTTTATGTATTTGGGCGGCGGGGTTGAATTTCCCCAAAGTGATGCATGAGCGTGTGTAACACACACTAACACACACTCACACAAACTAACACAAACTCGTCTCCCCGCGCACCACATCTATTATTCTGTCTTTCCCAGAGCCTCCTCCAGGGCCCCACCACCCTGACCCCTGTCATTTCCTGTTGGCTACCCGGCGTCTCAAACTGTTCTTAATCTGACCACACACACACAATCACACACACACTCACAACACACACACTCACACTCACACTCACACACACACACACACACACACACACACACACACACACACACACACACACACACACACACACACACACACACACACACACTTACATGTGTTGCAGAGCCATCATTGTGTGGATGTGTGAGTGTTCGTTTGAATGGAAAATCACATGTCGGCATTCTATTGTATGTGTGTTTGAATGAATGCTTTTGTGTGTGTGTGTGTGTGTGTGTGTGTGTGTGCTAGGGTATGCATGGGTAAATGTACCCGTGTGTGTGTGTGTGTGTGTGTGTGTGTGTGTGTGTGTGTGTGACTGTCCGCTTGTGTGCGCTACTGTTGGTGTGTGTGTATGTGGTGTGTGTTAGTGGTGTGTGTGTGTGTGTGTGTGTGTGTGTGTGTGTGTGTGTGTGTGTGTGTGTGTGTGTGTGTGCGCTATCGCCGTGTGTACGCAACACCGTTCACGTCGTGTGCATTACGCCATGTGCTAAAAAGTTCTGCACATTTGTCAGTCTGCCGGACAAGAGCTCCACATTCCTTGGGCAGATATTCATAGGCTTGATCGGACCACAGCCGTAAATCCACTCCACATTGCAGCCCCGTGTATATATTTTTTCCCCCCCGCCCCAGCCCGGCAGACAACTCTCAGTCTCTCATTTCAAAGACACTGATCAGAAAGCGGTGGCAGCCTTGACACATGATAAAAAAGAGGGTGCCAAGCGATGGGAGACCTCTCCAGAACGCGCTGCGGGTTCTGTTGGAAGCCGGACGGCGGTCGGGGAAACCCAACCGACGTGCGTTCAGACGGGGAATTGAACGCGCAGCTACCTCCCTAGCTGCCATCCTCCTTCCGTTGCACACGTTGTACTCTCTCTCTCTCTCTCTCTCTTATGTCTCTCTCTCTCTCTCTCTCTCTCTCTCTCTCTCCTCTCTCTCTCTCTCTTATGTCTCTCTCTCTCTCTCTCTCTCTCTCTCTCTCTCTCTCTCTCTCTCTCTCTCTCTCTTATGTCTCTCTCTCTCTCTCTCACTTTCTTCTGTCCCACTCTCTCTTATGTCTCTCTCTCGTCTCCATCTCTCTGTCTCTCTGTGTCTCGGTCTCTCTCTTATCCCTTTCTTCTTTTGTCTTTCTCTCTCTCTTATATCTATCTCTATCTTGTGTCTCTCTATCTGTCTCTCCCTCTCTGTCTCTTGCTCAGTCTCTCTGTCTCTCTCTCTGTCTTTCTCTCTCTCTCTCTGGTACGTCTCTCTCTCTCATCGTCCAATGGCATCCCATAAATACACGGTCATGGATGAGTTCCCGTCTAAAACATTGTCCACGCGGGCCATAGACTGTGAGTTGACGCGCGCCGGGTTAAGGACGGAGAGGGTAACAGAGACGACGTCCTGTGCTTCCACTTACTACTGCAGAAACCGTTACTGTGTTTGTGTTGTTCTGCTCATGAACCACTGCGTAGCCAATAGCAACGCTCCATTTAGCAAGAGCAACAGGACCGGTGGTTTTAACTCAAGGAGAGACCGGCGAGCCATTTACAGCCCGACGCTGGAGAGAGAAACCCAAGCAGCAAGCAACACAACTCCACTCCATGACTCACAGGCCTCTCTCTGGTGATTCTGTCCTAATTCTATACGTAGCTGGGGCCATTTACCCGGCATGATGAAGCGTTTACAGGAAGTGAACGAGGTGGAAGGGTTTGTTTACTCCGCATTAACACGTTTCATGCGTTTATAGGAGGAGAACAAAATAGAAGGTTTTATTTACTTCCTGTGCAGGAAGTAAACAAAACCTTCTGTAAACACTACACTTCACAAAGTGGATGTTTTCACTTTGTGAGCGGAAAAGGGTCGAAAAAGGAGGAACGTGTGTGGTATCGTGGAGCGGTTAATGAACGGCGTTTCACCGGTCTAGACTAGAGCGGTCATAGTGGAGGAGCGGAGAAGTGGTGTTCTATAACGGAGAGGGTTTCACTGCCGCCCCAAGGGTTTGACCCCTGACCCGGACCACACACTGTCTTCGCTGTCGGAACACGGGCATCCTGCTGGGCCACCCCGCCTGGCCGGTCGGCCCGCTGAGGGGGGGGGGGGGGGGGGGGGGGGGGGGGGGGGGGGGGGGCGCCCGTCAAGACACCAGGACAGGGTCCACTCCTCACCCCCGTTACCCCGCCCTGCCAACTTCCTGTTCGCCCTCTGACCCTCTTCCTTGTCGCTTGACTCTTCGTCTGTCCATCTCTCTGATTCTGGAGAGCTTTCTGTCTGAAGCCCAAAGCCACATTGCCGTGTGACAAAATAGCCTTTTTGAATCCTCCCGTTC
>NC_082385.1:10338268-10355768 GCF_031168955.1 Gadus macrocephalus
TGCTCTGGCTATCCGTCAGGTGACGAACAGGTCTACGTTAGCGGCTCGACGAGGACAGAATATTATTTATTCGCAGACCGAAGACGCTTTTCCTCCACGCAGCGTGCGGACAGCTGCGGGTTCCCTCCAGCCCTCGCTCAGTACCGCCGCGGAGTCTTCAGACGAGCCCCGCGACCACGAACCCCACACCGGGAGAGTTTTTAAAAGAGTGCCGCGACGACAGCCGCGGGAGTCAGCGAGGTGGTTGTTTTTGGGGGTACGGTTGTTTTTTTCCCCTTACTCTCTGTTGGAAGACGTTTATTTTGGTTCGGAGTGACACAGGTTGTCACTTCTCGGGCAATTTGGCTCCCGAGTTTCAGAAAGTGTCGTAACGCGCAGTTGGAGAGACTGGGGATAAGATTGCTGCAAGCGGGTGTTCCCGCATCTCGCGCTCCGTTAATAGCGCGTTTTACTTTGTCTTTTTTTTCTCAAGAAAACCTCTTCATCTTCAAGATACTACCCTCACTCATGCCTATTTTTACATATCAGCGATTTCAAGAGATGCGTCCATTTTTTCTACGCGGATAGAGTCGAGCGCCGAGTAAAGAGCCACGCAGAAGAGGACATCGCAGAACCGCGCCGCTTCTCACCAGACTTATCAGCGCAAAGTTGGCCTCACGCCGCAAGTAATGGACTAAACGCTCACCCTGCGTGGCGTCTTTTACAGGTGATAAACCTCCTCACCGTGCGTCACCCTTTGACCAAAATCAAAGGCAGCGCCCAGAAGGACTTTAAAGCTCCTCCAAGTTTTGGAGAGCGATGTTGCAGGTGGAGATGTTCCTGCTCCTGTTCCTCTTCATTCGGATGTGCGTGTACGCTCAGGACCCGGCGTCCAAGGTGGTGACCGACCGGTATGCCGTCTTCTGGAATCGCACCAACCCCAGGTACGTCTCACGTCTGACCGCAGAATTGAACTTCGCCTTTGGTCTCATCGCATCCAACAAAGTACCGCTTGATCTGTTGGAGACGAGATCCTCACCTCAATCACCCTAACCCTTCACGAGTAATAGTCAACATATGTGCCATTATGTTTGACGCGCGCTGCTTTACATTCACTAGTAGAATACAGATGTGTAATTCTAGCACAAATAGGGCCACTTAGTAGGCTATATCATACAACAGGTTTGGTAAACGTATTAGGTTGACCAGCGTGCCCAATGAAAAATGTAAAATATGCAATCTCCGTATTGATATAGGTGTTCACAATATTTTGAATAGTAAATGTATGGTTTAAGACTCTTTTTTTTGGCCCGGGATGCACCCGCAGATTGTACACATCCGAAACCGGTGAGTAGTCCAAAAAACCGGTTGGATTCCACATCGGCGAAACTTGAATGAGTTTTTATTCTCATAATCCTTTCTCGTTGGATAACCTTTACCCGTGACTCAGAAGTGTGTAATGATGTCTCTCTTTCAAAACCCCTCTTGTACATTTCTTTCCTTTGATTGAGAGAGTTTGTTAAGCAGCCTACGCCTACATAATATGTTAATTGAGAAAGTACAGAGAGCCTTGCGTGTCAAATAGGGACGTGCCGCTTTCACGGCTCCACAGTCTATCATTTTCAAGTATTAGTCCGTCACCAAATAGCTATCTATCATTATTGTTCCTGAGACAATACACATGGCTGGGTTGATGATGATTGGTCCTTCAGCGGATCCTGGGTTCTTGGGTTGGTTGTAAAGGCAGCGGTTTCCAGCATGAGTCAATAACATAATGAAGGTTATATTTACACATGGATAAGAAAACAGGTTTGTTAGTTTTTTTTTACATACACACTTCCAGCACATGAATAATCCGTCACTCACACAAACACATCGCACTGTTGTTTGCTTATTAAATGGTAGTGTGCGTCAAATGTATATAAATCATCGAAAAAGGACAGGAACGCGACTAACATGCAAATGGAAATCGCACTCCGGCATCAAAGGGAACCAGATAACTCAGACGCCGTAACAGTTGATAACATCTCCGAAAATAACAGTCTCCTTCCTCCTGCTTTAGTACGCCTTTTTTTTTTTCTTCTTTAAGGGCCGTTTAAGTTCCCCAGTTTAGCTCCAGGGCCCCTCTGCCCCCAGGGTTACGCCGCCCTCCCCAATCATGGCTTTGGCCCACGCTGAGCCACACAATGAGGGGTACACTTGGTATTTCACCGGCGACAGGGGACGGCTCCGTGCGGTGCGTGGTGCTGTGTGAGACACACACATGCTGGGGTCAGACGCTATGTGGGAAGCGGACGGGCCCCGGGTTAAGTATGGGCGAGCCGCACAGAGGGAGCCCAGCTCTGGGTCAACAGCGGGGCAGTACCGCGGGTGGGGTGGGTAGGGGGCAACAGGGAGAGGGGAGAGGCGGCGATGGGCCAGCACAGGCTCCCCACGTGGGCTTTGTTTCACTAGAATGGAGCTCCCGGCTAAAATAAATGAGTAACTCTAAATCTATGCCCCGACCCGGGACTGTGTATTGTAACCGAGTGCTGGGGCCAAAGACACTGGGCCCCCCCTGACCCGCTCCAGAACCCCAACAGTACTCCACACCGGGACCCCGCATGCCGCTCCCCCCCCCCCCCTGCTGGTTAATGTACCCATGCTCGCCATTGAACAGCCCAGAGACCCGCTGTGGTGCGCTGCAAACTTCCAGATGAGCACCTCTCCCCTCTCTTCATCTTCTTCTTCCTCTTCTTCTTTTCTTTTCTTTTTCCTCCGTGGCGTATTTGACCAAAATAGAGGAAATGGCCCCCAGAGCAGTGGGCCACACTCAGCCATTCATGACTTCCACTACGGGGGCTCCAGAATTGAAATGGGAAGTGAGTCGTGAGGAATTTGAAACGGCAAAGATGCGTTGCTGTTTTTCTTTCTTGCGTCACACACGCGTTTGGATTTCGTTCTCGACCCGTCTCAAAATAAATGCCTCAAAGTCAACCACACGTAACGAGGGAATGACCGAAAAAAATAAGAGAGGAAGGGTCTCGCTGTGAGGGTTGCGTGCGGTGTCTTAATGTAGTTTAAGCAGCTGAATAGATATACATTTCTTTCTGGAATATTTAGCCACATCCTGTGTTAAAGGTGCCCCGTTGCTGTAGATTTAATTCAAATGAAACAAGAACCCCGCGGGGAACATTGAGTACCCGGTTCTGTGTCTGCTTTCTCAATGTACATGGTCAAAAAAGACCAAATGTCATTTTTCTTTTGCGTTTAATTGCATCAACGGTAATGGCCACCGTTTGTATTTTGTCTAAAGTGGGTCTCGTTTCACATTAGCCGCAACCGAATTTCGAACGGAATTCGGTCGCTGCAAATGGAGAAATGAGAGAGTGGGGCGAAATTGGACGGAAATAGCTCCGAAAGAGCCCGGTGACGGGACATGTGCAGAATGCATGTGAGCGGAATTAGACCCATATGTTAATTCTCATCATCACTATCTGTATCATGAACAAAATGACAGAACGAAGCCTGCATGTGGTGTAGTTACCGCAGCACTAACAAGAAGCTATTAGCGAATTCCCTGCTCACCCTCTATTTAGCAGCTTCATTAAAACCCAACAAGGGCCCATATGGTCCGCACGCAGCCACCGCCATGGCCCAAGGTGTTTATTTGTTGCTGATAGGTGGGATCAACGGAGAATCAGGGCCGGGTTCCGTCCCTAATCTCCCGAGCTGTTTGTGTCTCCGACGCCATGGAAACCGATACCCCTCGTCATCAGACAACCTCATTGGGTGGGACTAACGAAGTGACAGCTGGAGGGGGGACAGATTCCAGGATCCTGCAGGAGTGGTGTCACCCCAGGGGAGCTTCTCTAAGCACTGATAATGCACATCTTAAGCTGCCCACAACAGATGCAACATATTTCTCCCCTAACACAATCAAGAGATTTCCAATGCACTGTGAGAGCAGCCCCCGCTCTGTGGGCTTGGTAACAGTAGCCGGCCCTTTCACTATATCTCACTGATCAGTCTTTTAGATAGCGGCCGTTTAACATCCGTTGCTGTTTCCACCAATTAATAAACGGGAGAGCGGTTTTTTCTGCTGCTTCTGTGGACCTCATAACCCTCATCCCCCCTCACACACTGTGCCCGGGTTCGCCTCCCGAGCACCCGACTCCAATAACCTCCGTTGTTTGCTTTCCTTGCGCTTCTTGTCTTTTAACCTCCACTTAAGGAACAACACAGAGTCTTTCCCTGGCCGCTAGACTGGTGTTGTTATAGTTTCCCAGTGGCATTGTGCGGGGCTCCGTGTGCATTGTTCACAGTGTTTACCCTCGTTCTCCCTCTCTGGCGGTTCCCCCGGCTCCCTGCTGCTTGGTTCCGCTCGGATTAAAAAAGAAAAAGAAAATGGTCACAAAAAGTGGCCATATCCAAATATTGACTGGGTCTCAGGAGCAGGAATCTGGGTGAACGGGCATTTCTCTTTCCCCCTGCTTCGTTTCTGTATCGGCCATTCATTCGCTGGATGCAGGGATGTGGAAGCACGTAATTGGATATTAACAGCGAAAACAAACTGGCTCAGCACTAGTAAACAGTAAACAACTGTCTCCGAAGGTTTTGAATTAACACTGTGCAGACTGGCCACTGTAGAATTATTAGAAATCCCCATTCTGAAAGCTTTATTTACTTGCGTGGAGGATCAGTGTTTCTTGGGTACAATATCTGTGTAACGCAACGGGGACAAGATGTAGCGCCGACCCATCGGGTTCTGATTTGAAAGTCGTGTTATAACCTAGTAGGACGGATGGATCCGGGATCAGTGCCTAACCAAAGAGGCTGCACAGGAGAGTGTTGGATGTGGCTCTTGGGCCGGACATTATGGATTAAATATCGTATTGCCATCATGTTGATAGACGATGCAACGATGGTATGACTTGCGATTTGGCATTTGCATCCCATATGCACTTTTTTGATCTACTCTCCTCTTTGTATTGTGTACTAGCCCCTTTGTTACTGTGTATTAAAGTAATGTATACCCACAGTATCTCTCCGAGAGGGCATTATAGCCTGAGTTGTAATTTACCCGTTATTTTTCTTGTTTGGGTTTGACTGACAAATATATTTTCCAAGTAAAGGCCATGTCAGGCCATTTGGAAAAACAAGCCAGAGTAAGCTAGATTTTGAAAGTTTTCAACCAACGAAATCCCAGCCCCCCCTTCTGGTCTCTCTCAAAACCAACTCCCCCATATGTGACTAGCTCGCTAGCTTAAGCAAGAGGTCTGCCTAGCCTTGTGGAAAACTCTGGTCATGCGCAATGCGTGCAGGGGCAGAGTGAGCGCCGGTGTTATTGAAATGATTGGACGTGCTTATTACAGCCCTCAGTTTACAGCCACACATACCAGACTATTTTCTTTTTCTTGTCAGGGCATGTGATTTATCGATTGCGGTCAGAATATAAAGATTATTTCAACAAATATGATGAAAAACGCGTCTTAAATAAATCTGCCCAGCCTAGCTTCAAGTCTACAGTACGCATTGCAAAAATATCGCATAACGAAGAAAGACGGCTTCGTTGTCATTTTTTCTTTCCTCTGTTAAACCGGTCCTTTGTGGATGTAGTAATGCTGTAATGTATTCATATCAATTCAATATCCTCCCACTGTGCCGCCCTGCATGGCCTCCTTAGGAGCCTGTATCTGTCTGAAGGAAGTGCAGCATACGGGGCACGAAGCGGAGAAGAGACGCATGGCGCGGGAGATGGGGGGGGAGCCGGGAGCTTCCGGAAGCACAGTCTCCGGGGCGAGCAACACAAAGCACGGTTATGAGCCTGGGTGTTAGGTCAGAACCCTGTCTGTCGGAGGGGGATTCCCTCGCCTCCTCTTTACAAGAGAAAGGTTACACCCACCCCCCGAATAGCGTCCTGACCAGAAAAATGTGTTTCAACGGCCCACTGAATTAATACCTTCACATGCAGGGACAACCCCAGACGGTGGGGTGGTACTATTAGGAGGAAATTACAGCCGGGGTCTATAATTTTTTTGCCTGCTGTAAATTGGTAGGTAGTAAAGAGTTAGAAGCTGTCAAAAAGAGAGGCGATAAGTTTAACGGTACAGAAAACATCCATCTAATTACAGGGTTGGCAAACGGGAAATGCAGTGCCGCACGCCTTTAACTCAAGAGGCACGGCACACAATGTTTATTAGAGGTAATTGAATAGCTTTCATAGAAAAAACGTCCGGGCCATGGGCTTCACATTTCGTTTGAAGGTGACCCGTGTACCTTAAAAGCCTGAGCTCTTGAGTTGGTTAGGGCTGTTTTATCCGCTCTGTCTCTCTGTGAGAGAAGAGTCCCCCTGTGGAGAGGTTGGCCTGCTATACGACCCTTCATGTAGGGCAAAGGTGTCCCATTGCTTTGTCTGCATTCAAATGAATATGCCCCGGCCCCGGGGAATCCCCCCTTTTGATTGGCACAAGCTCCAGAGTCGAGTTTGCTTCCCGAAGTGTGCCTGTTGTGGATTGATTTTTTTATTGCGCTTTTGTTTCCCTCATTTAAACCCCCCATATGGCCACATTTCCAGTGAATGCATTGCTTAATAATGAGTCTAAAAGTGTTTTTATTTTATTATAGCGGGTATATAATGTCCCTCCCCGGTGTATCGCACTTTAAACGTGAGGTTTATGCACCCTTGTAGTCTTTGTAGTGAAGCCAGCCTTCGGGGCGTCGGAGGTATGAGCCCAGAGCCCTGCGTTTGATATGCGCGACAGTCGGGGGATTAGTGGGTGCCGGGGTGGGGGCGGACCCCCAACTCTTTGGACCTAATCTCACAGTTTCACTTGAGTGCACAGAGGTTCACTTTTCCGCCGCTTCAGTCTCAAACCCTTTTTTTTATGTGTTCTGTTTAAATGTGAGTGGTGAAATGGCATCCCCTGTGTCTTTGTAGGCACCGGCCAGGGTATTAGCAAAGAGGCTCTAAGGGGCTTAAGAGGTCAGCCCTCCTTTTGTGTGGAGACACAAAACACTTCCTGTGGGACCCTTCACCCCTCTCTGTTCTTCTCTCAGAAAGCCAGGCCTTGCCTGACCATTCACATTAATCAGCCTGAGCTCCTAATGACTGCAGTAAAGCTTCTGAACACTGCCTTTAAAAGGGCCTAAAGAGCCCCTCGCCCGGCTAACCCACCGGGCAGCGGCCCGCTCCCGTGAGCCGCAGTGAAGCTCTCTGGCAGACATGCTCTCTGGTTCTGGAGGAGCTCAGAGCAGCAGATCTCAGGTGGCACTCTGGCCCGGCCTTCCTAAGGTCCATTGGCTGAACGACTGCAGTCAGTAACGACGCGGAGCCCAACACATATAACGTACTCCAAGGGGCCATACCAGATGTTGGAACATCTCCTAGATAATGCCTTCCACAAGCCACAATGATGTTTTATGCGCCTTCTATTTGGTGGAGTATCCTCCGGGGCGGACTGGGTCTAAAGGGGGCTTTTGTGCTGCGTTTGACGTCGAAGCATTCAAATGTGAGGAGGAATGAATCGACGACAGACTTGAGTACGAGATGGAGAGGGTGTTCAGCGGGGAAAGTGACGGGGAATAGCAGACGCAGTATCCGATAGCCGGGGAATTTGCCGTTGTAGCATAATCATTTTGCTAGTATGTTTGGTGTATGTGATGGATTATTTTATACTGTGGGCCATGTTGGTGTGGTCTGGTGTTGGGAGGTTTAAAACACATTCATGGAAGACAGTTTTTGGGGGATTTATGGTAAAGATAGAAGCAGTGAGACAGAACAGGGACAGAAATGCATTAAAATCACATGCAAAACAAAAAATTTTGATTGACAAGAAAAATGTGCTTTATAAGTGAATGTGTGTATTCATTTACAAACCCCAATATTTCACTTTTTATTTCAATTTCTTATTCCTGCCGTCTTTGAATATTTTGTATGAATTCCTATGAAAGTTTCTTCCGAGTTGGAAATCGCCAGATTGATAATATGTATTTCTTAACGTAATAAAATGGTGTGAATGTGTCTGAAGAACGGTTGTTTTTCATGAACTTAGCGTGACTTTGTGTTACCTTTGCCGTCTAGGCTGTCTGGTCCAACGAGACAGAAAGTGTTTCTTCCGATTGGATTTGAGCACATACGGCGGTTTGGGACCCATTAAAGATTAACATGCTGTTTGCGATCTCACGATAGAGCTCGGACAGGAAGCCTGGTCCTTGACACGCAACCAGGAGAAATCCAGGTCAGAGCCTTCACGACCTTAATAGACTGCTTGTTATTGGTAACGCTCAATTTATAAAGAGAAAACTTTCATTAATCTCATACGTTCATGGTCTGTTCTTGGCCTGTGCTCCTTGGACAAATACAATCATGCATGGGTGTACAAATTACAATCTGCCCGGATTTGTATGCTCTCCCAAACTTTCATGACTTTTTTTATACCCGCATTTTCTTTTTGCTGTGTTGGGGAGCGGTGCACGAAGGCAGCCATTTTCAAACAGGACTCCATTTTGTATCAAGGAGATAAATCTAGGTTACGAACCTTGGGACTTTTCTTGAACCATAGATACTCTTTTCTTATTTTTGCAAAGCACGCCATTTGGACGCTTTTATCGCACATTTGGTGTACAAATTACTATTGGGAAATAAATCTTGTAATTACTCGTTTTATAGCGGTATTTAAACAAATCGACATCGCCGCATTTAATCAAGGAAAAGCATATTTCTTAATCATTACGGAATGTTACATAATTTGACAGTCCCCGCTGTGATCGGGTTATGTTAGAAGATCATACCATAATCAAATTTTGGGTGTTTGCCCGCGTTGACCAAAGCGTCTATCATGGCCGTACGGTGCCATCTAAGTGGCATTTTTGGCCTTCGTATCACCGGTGGCGGCAACGCAGTGGGAACACGCAGGCAGAAGCTGTGGAAGCCCGTGCCGAGATGATCTCCCTTTATGTCTTGGCTCCGCCAGGGCCCAGAGTTATTCTAGTGCATAATTGATGAAGGGGTTAGAATAGCAGAAGTAATGCGATGAGAGGGTGCACCCAAGCGAAGCGAGGGATCGCGTGTGTGGAGCAGCAAACATTGCAGGGGACGAGAGGAGGGCATCTGGAGTAACAGGTCCCTGCACACAGGCTCCGCACAGAGTGTCACCCTGCAGCCAATAGCAGGGTCCTCCTTCCAGCCAATGGGACTCCTCGGATCGGGTAGAATACTACGTTCCCGATTAATCAAGTGGAAGACTGTTTGAATAAAGGGAATTAGTCAAATCTGTTCGAGTCAGCTTTAGCCTCTTATTTTTTTTATTTTTGAGGCATAATAGTTAGCCTAATTACTTTTTTTTATGGGTCCCTGAAGTGCAATGTAGATGAAATCGTATCGATTTTATTGCTTATCTCAGGTTGCTTGGCTGAGGAATGTTTTAAATGACATTGGGATGTGGGATGTGTTTTTTGCCTCGGAGCAGAGTCCCTCTGCCCTGCCTTTGTTCCTTTATCATGTAGTGGTCGGAGGTTACCTATTGTGAGAGGGCAACAGCAGTAACAGAGTGTGCATTACACCTAGACGAGCACTTACAAAGGACAGGAGAATAGTCTAACAGCTCTGCATTGTCTTTTAAATAAAGACGCCCGGGTCATAGACCAAGGTTCTAGTCCAACTTCAAAGTAACCAGCTAGCTGGAAGCAGAGGAGAAGAGGACACAATGGAGATGGTGAAGAGCAGGGTCCTCTTACTCAGAATACCTGACCGAACACAAACTGTGTGGGGCTCTGAAGCCGCACTGATTCATTATGTGTGAAGTAAGGACATGCGCTTGACTTTAAGGAAAGTGTGTGGCTGGGTTGTTTTAGCTCAACGCTATGTTTTCTTCGAGAAATTCAATCCAGACGGATATAGTTTTGATAATGGTTCCCAGTGGTTGGTTTTGGAGTACAGTGGCTTCAAGACAATGGTTCATTTTATTTTATAATACATTTATTTTTATTTTTATACCTAGTTGATAGTGCACTCAGTGTTTCTTTTGTTATGGGGGGTATTTTTGTGGATTTAATTTGTGTTTTTTTACCTTCAAAACGATTGTTCATGGTACATCTAATTTCATCAATTAAAAAGTTGACTTTATTAAACATTTCCGATTTTTCTATATTCTATAATGTTGAATCTTACAGCTTACTGTTACTTTTTTTTTGCAAAGTACTTTTTTTTTTACTTATTTAAAACTAAATATGCTGGCTATGTGGATGAAAATAATAGATTTCCCTTTTTTTAAGTTAGCTGTTTTAAAACATGCTAGTGACCCAACCACCTTATACTCCAAGTAATAATACGGTTGTATAGTATGGATCAATTAGAAAGAAAAAGCATTTAACACCACATGTGATAAGGTAAACATTATATTATGCAAAACAGCTCCCATGCACTACAGTGCCACATCGCCTGATGTTTGTTCTACAGCACAAAGATCAGAACTGTCCAGGAAAGCACTTAGAGTCTATTGGACTGGGACTCTAGCTATTAAGATCATAAAATCCCACTCATAAAGATGTTTTATTTGTTTCCTGAGTGCGTAGGCTGCTTAGGTTTCCATCTGAAGTTTTTATAGCTCTGTGGTAATATTTCTGTCTCTCGATGGAGCTGAGTTATGGTGCAGGACTCTGAGGAAAATAAAATATATGGCTGTTTTTATGATTAGTCCAAATTAGTCCAGTAATTATCTCCTCTTTTGCGAAAGCTTTTCATGGAAAGCTTGTGTAGTAAAGTAAAGAAAAGTAGTAAAGTAAATAATAAAGGAATACAATAAAATATCAGAAACATAGAAACATAATAATAATCAGAATAATTATTGTGTATGTACGAGTAATTTATGCCATTATTTTAATGGTAAAATTTAAATGGAAAAGTTATAAAATATAATCGTAACCATTTTCTTGCCGAATCAACGGTAGTTCTTTTTTGTCAATAGAAGGATTTTTAAACAAGGTAATTTCTACAACAGGAAAGAGTAAATATAAGAGTAAATCAAGAAGAATAAATATAATGCAGAATAAACAATCATTTCCCTAAACTAAATTGGTTGCATTGAATAGCGACTATTTATTTATATATAATATAATAGCATCATTACATAGCCGCATATATTTTTTCCATATCTATAAATATAATTATAATGATATGGAATAATACTAACATAATAATAATGCTAATAATAATAATAATTATTATAAATTAGTTATAATACTCTTACCTACTCTATTTTCTTCAAACAAATATTAAGGCCAAAATACATATGAGTCAATATTATAGCATCAAGAATGCTATTTAGTGTCTAATTACATCGATAATCGTTTAGTTCTTGTAGCGCAAATACACGGTAGTTCTATTTTTCTAGCGATTATAACATGACATTAAGTCTTCTGACTTGTTCGTTGTGATTCATTACTGTAAATTAGCTTAAAAACTGGCACACAAAACACAAACTGGCGCTCAAGGACTTCAACTGTCCATTTCATTCATTCACGGGTGGCTGGCGCTGGTTTTCCAACCGCCGTTCGGAAACCTTCGCCGAAAAAATGTGATCGATCGCAAAAAAAACAAAAATATGGTCTGGGGTCAGAAGGTGCTGTAGTGCTTTGACAACTCTTTGCAGGTCACATGGTCCAACCAGAAGTAGTTCTAGTAGGATCTAGACACGCGATACACAGGGGGCTTAAAGAAATGTGCCGGCGAAGACGTCACACACATTTACCATCCAGCAAGCCACTCCTGCATGGTGAAGGCAGGCCTACTCTCAATCTTGCCCAGCAACCCAGCAGCGTAGTGCAAGACGTGGTACTCTGGTGCACCAGTGACGTAGCCCCGCCTGATGCGGCTGCACACTGGCACTTTCCCACTTGAAACAAACCCATAAAAAACACAATCGTCTTTTATTTTATTTCATTAATTCTTTTCGACGATTGAGCCCGTGGGTGGGCTTTTAAAAGTTGACGATTAAAATCTGTTTTGTTAATCATTTCCGGTTGGGTGTATTTTGCACCAGTCCTCTGCGGGCGGCAATATCTGGTGCCAGCGTGACCCACAAATGTCATCTGTGTTTGGTTAAAGCGTTCTGTTTCTCCGTTCGCAGCCCAACATGTTGGGGAGCAGCACAGCCTTCGAACTACAATGCAGTGAAATATGCAAATGTCCTCCTAGCGCAACTGGGGTGCCGTTGGTGGGGGCCATTGGGAGGGGGGGGGGGGGGGGGGGGGATCTTTAAATAAAAAACTCACCAATGAGGCTCAACCCACAACCTGTGGCAGCCAATGAGCTGTAATCAAATTGTGGTTTCATTGGCGGTTAGGCAAAGATAACCATAAATGTGCCAGATACACCAGGGTAGAAACAGCCTGGTGTTCTAAATCCTTTAGCTTTAGCCTTCTGGGAGCCAGGCCTGCACTGCACCCACTGAATGCATCTGACACAACAGCACCCGCTCACTAGCTCACCTTTAAGGGACATAAACGGAAGGAAGAACCACCTTATTATGTCAACATCTGCATTAACTCTTCACACTCGGGCAAAGGCATCGAAAACGACCCATGGACACACACACACACGCAAGCATGCACACATCCACAAACACACACACACACGCACGCACGCACACACCCACGCACACACTCACTCAAAGCCAGGAGCAGAAGTTGGTGTAATTCTTCTCTCTCCTAGTGACCTACTGCGCTCCTTTCTAAACTGCAGAATAAGGACGGGGGAGGGGGGTCCTATAGTGTCGTAGCGCTACAGCCCACAAGCTGTGGTACGCTGCAAGAATCCGTCTCTGAGTGGAGTGACGACACCGCTCCTAACCAGGAGTGCCATGGCTACTGGCTTACAGTCGGGTGTGTCAGCGGCCATGTGTGTGTAGTGCGATGTATGCGGGTGTGGGGACGCTTGGTGACAGAGCTGTTCAATCCGTTGCGGAGGATGATTCTTCTCACATTCGGGAGACGATGAAATTAGGCACGCATGCAAGCTTGTACACGCACACACACACGCACACCCGCACGCACGCGCATGAAAAATGCACACATGTGGACACACGTGTACATGCATGCACACATGCACGCACCGACCACGCAAACACACCCACAATCATGCACACATATGGACACACATATGTATATACACAAACACAGATACACATGCATGCACACCAACAACCCACACACGTACACGGTTTTGCGCAGACTCGCGCACAGGGGGAAAGAGCCTGTCATGTTGTATGTTTATCATATAAATCAGCTGTTTGATCATATCTGGCGACTAATGAGCAATGAGAGCCGTTTGAATGGAGCACAGCTTTCCGTGAGCTCGAAACAACATCTCTAATCTACCTCTCCAACAGTATTGTCGTGTGGCCCCGGTATTCCCTCTCATGTGTTCTCAACACCTCAGCGGGAAGGATTTTATAGCAAATAAATATTCCAACACTTGCTTTGACTAATTAGTTCTCTGGTTTAAGGGGTGCTAATCACCAAAATCAGCCGGTGTCCCACTGCCATTACAAAATGGCGGGTTCTCTCATGGGCTGCCAGGGATGCAAGATCCGCCCCGACACGGACCAGCAGGGCTCTAATACAACAAGGTGGTGACTGTCTTGACAATTCACACCCGCCCGTTTTTTTAATTAACAAAGTTTCGAGTCGTCCCCCGGAGGAGCTCTCGACGTGCCCCCGCACGAACTGATGCAGAACAACAGCCCTGTTAGGATGGAGTCCAGTCGGATTAATACCTGAGACACGTATCTCTCAATGTAATCAAGCTCGCTACCCCCCCCCCCCCCCCTGCTGCTGTGGTTGCGGTTAGCCTCTGGCTAACTCCGGGCCAGACGGGGCCTCTCTCAAAAATAATGAAAGGTTATGCACGTTTGTAGGAATATAAGCAATTTTGCACTGAGAAGCGGTGCAAAAGGAAATGAAAAAAATGCAAATAGAAGGATCCCATTTTTTTCTAAAGTTAGAACAGACAAGACACCAACAGCAATCAGTCACCGAAGTAACCCTTGCTGTGCGTGGCCTGCCCCCTGAGCCTCGTGGTCCCTCCCCCCCAAACGGTGGTGCTACTGGCCCCCTTTGTCCCGCTCCAGAATGGAGGGGACGCGTGTGAAACCCAGCGTTGGTACCGGGGTCCCGAAGCTTCATTATTCACCGCTGTTCTCACAGAGCGAGGAGGGGGGGAATCACTCCTTTGTGCGTAGGAAGAAAGCAGCCTTCCCCTGACCTTATGAATGCGTGGTGTAATGTCAAAAGGCCCCCGAGGTTTGTGTGTCGGGGCCCCACCCACTCGACCGCGGAGCTCTGGGATCTGACCGGGGTTACGCACCCCCCCGTGGAGGGAGAGACACAGAGAGACGGAGGGGGAGACACAGCATGGACACCAATATTTGGATGCCAGACTGTATGGTGTTTGAGCGCTTGGCTGATAAAACATAGAGCTTTTTATGAATAGAGTCACGTATTATCCCTATTTACACAGGCAACAAAAGCATTGTAAAAGGAGCAAGTCAATATTTGCGTTTCTGAAGGAATGCGCATCAGATGTTTGCTATTTTTACTTGATAAATCAAAATCAATTATCTAAATTAGAATAAATTCATCGCAATGGATTATCTATTTTATAATCAATTTAATATTCTGTCTATCGACCAAAAGCTAACCCTTGTTTCAGCACTAATACACATTTAGCCTCATTGTCCAGGAATGCTCTCCTCCACGTGGACTGGAGCTGTGGTGAAGAGCTCCTCTCCCTGGCTTCCCCTCCAGTGCATTGCGGCCCGGTCCCAGTACAGGCTTTCTGGTGTTCTCTCTGAAGCAACCGAGCAGCACCAGACAGACATATCTCTGTCCTCATCAGAAGCAGAGGCCGAGAGTGTCTACTTAGGCAATCGTTTGGCCTGGCAGCTGGACAGCTCTGGGAAAATGCCCTGTTCAATTAAAGTATGTGCAGGAGACATCGTCCCTGCAAATCAGCCTCTAGTCATTCGGTCGCTAATTGAAACTGTGTGAGTGCAATTTGAGTACCGGGAGACAAAATGGGTCTTTGCCATACCTAGGACATGACTCAAGTGTATTTGTATGACTCAAATATGGATTTGTGATGGTGTGTATATATAAATATATAAAATAATGATTTTGTTTCACTCAATGTTTCTTGCAAACACACCCTGTAGAGAGTATGAATGTCTTCCACATGTGTCCCCCGCTGACAGCTCCGGAGGCAAGCTGTTTTGGGGCTCGGTAATGGAGCGTTTTGAGTAAATATCGCTAACCGACTGATATCCAATAGGCCATTTTAATCAGGGGTAATTATTATGCCACTGATCTCATCGTCCCACGAGGCTAGTTCTGTTGCCTCTTCTGTCCTCCCTGGATCACTCCCCCTCCTCCCCCCTTTCCACCGACTCCCCCCTCCCTCTCCCTTTTCCCCCCTACCTACCCCCCCCCCCCCCCTCCTCTCCTTATCCCAGTGTACGGCGAGCCTGTCTTGTTAGCCAGGAATGTGGAAACGGCACGTTTGCACAAACCAAACCTTCATGGGAAAAGGGCCGCTTCTTCTGTGTAGGAAGAATCCGTTAATGGATTAGGTGGGCGGCCCGGGTCCCTAGCGAAGGGGGCAAGGCCCCCCCCCCCCCTCCCACCCTCCCATCAATCCCTCCCATTCAAGCTGGCTTCCCTCCGTCTGCGCGCGGGGCTAATGGGCATGGCTAGCTGGCTCGGACTCCTCACTCCTAGACTCCCGGTCCTTTCGCCCTGAACTTGGCTTTGCCGCCACCTCTTCACCCTATTCATGTCAGCAAGGGCCCGGCATTCTTGTCCGGCTTTTTTCGAGTGTGTTGCCGTTGGATGGCGATGAAAGGGATCCGGGGAACACGGGATCTTAAATCAGTTAATGAGGGGAGACAGGCACCGCTTTTGTCCGCCTTGTTCTGGAGCTACGTCCAGCCAACGGCCGCTAACGGGCTCTGACACCTCGCTGCGCCACGCCGCCCAGCTCGCTCTCTCTCTCTCTCTCTCTCTCTCTCTCTCTCTCTCTCTCTCTCTCTCTCTCTCTCTCTCTCTCTCTCTCTCTCTCTCTCTCTCTCTCTCTCTCTCTCTCTCTATGGCCTACGCGTATTTGTGTCCGTGTCATAAAGTGTATTTGTGTGTTTTCACCACGTACATCAAAATCTGTTTGATGGTAACCGCGGGGCGTCGAGTCGACGTGCGTATACTCGTACACTCTTGCATCTCCACTCCCACTCCCCATCAGCATATTTATGCCATCTGTCAATTTTTCAAAAAATTTGCTCCTCATAGCAGCGGCCGGCCGGCAGCGCATTTGGGGCTGTGTTTACGGAGAGTGGCAAAATAAGTAAGAGCAGAGAGAGGAGGGGGAGGAGAATGGGGGAAGCCGCATTATGTGTGAAGGCGGCTGCGCTAAGGACATGGTCGGTCTGTGTCGGAGCTTGGCCTTGGTCTGCAGTAAACAGATACTGAGCTACACCAGCCAGCGCCGTGCCAAGCCACCATCTTGGGCCATTATAGACCAAGATGAAAACAGAAATGTACAAATTATGGCAGTGCTTTCCAAAACGTCGCTGGCTCTTTGGGACTCGAATTTGTGTCATGTCCTATTTTGGCTGTTGGATCTCAGTGAGGCAGCGTTCTTGACCGTGATGTGTGTCCAAATTAGAACAGCCAATGGATTTTGTTTATAATTCTGCCACACCACAAAACACCACGCAATGTTTCCTCGCATAGTGTGGGGTTACTTTGAAGGGCTACCACCTAAAGACCACATCCCCAGCTGAGTATTTGCCTGTGACTATTAGCCTTTAACGAATGCAGCTGCCAATAGTTTGTTTACCATTAACTCCACTAACATTAGGTTCAACGGCCTCTTTTAGGGCAGAAATGCGCGTGGGTGCAGGAATGCAGCAAGTTTAACAACGTCTTCTTGATGATGTTTAACAAGCGGAGCAATCGGATTGGTCCAGAAAAGCCTCCTGGTCGAGCGGCGTTAACCGTGGTGCCTGATTACTATAGCGTCTGCAGTAAAAAAGCCACATCCTCTGGTGTTTTATGGCTATCTGAGAGCCCCGGGGCAGACGCTCGTGTTATTGGCCAGATAACCATCACGGGGCACCCAAGGTCTGAGTGGCTCCACGCGGCTTTGTAGACGGAGGCCGCCGCCCTTTCGGGTTGAAGACCGGTCGGGCCAGGAAACCCCCTTTCTCTCAACCCAAGCTTCCTCTGGTTCAGCCAAGGGTTATCTTCCCCGACTAACCCTCACTTCACCCTCTTGGGCCGTACAAAACCATGAAGACCGCTGTTTCCTGCAGAGTTTTTTAAACGCTCTCTCACACTCCAATGCGGAACCTGGTTTCCGCCACAGTCTGGCCTCCCTCCCTGCCGTCGCTGTCTCTTCGCTTTAAACTCTGAGCGCGCCATGCTGCGTGTGTCTCAGGGGCCGAGGACGGGTGTCCGGAGGTGGGGTTCTGGTGAATCACCACTCACGGAC
>NC_082385.1:10358268-10361849 GCF_031168955.1 Gadus macrocephalus
GTGCATGTTTTTAACATTGTTCACGCTTTCCTTAATCTCTGCTGTTTGGGGTTCCTGGATCGCTGTCTAAATCTGTGTCTGTATTTTGACTAAAATGATCAGACGCAGTCTCTGGGATTTGGCCAAGTGTACCAAGATGAAAAATCTATTCTTTATCAAAGCAATTGTGCTCAGTTTCTAAAGAATGTGGTGTGTGCGTGCTTGTATTTTAATGTGTGTGTGTGTGTGTGTGTGTGTGTGTGTGTGTCTGTGTGAGTGTCTGTGTATGCCGGTCTCTGTGTGTGTGTGTGTTTGTCTGTGCATTTGCGTGTGCCAGTCTGTGAGTTTGCGTGTGTGTCTGTGTGTTAATGAGTGTTTGTGTTCGTCCATGTGTGCGTCTCTGCGTCTGTGTGTGCCGGCCTGTGTGTCTCTGTGTGATCTGATGCGTTTTGTGCTGATCTCAGCTGCGGTCATTAGTCATCACCTTTAGCGGTTCATTTAGACGCAACAAAAACGGTGCACTGTATTCATCCAAGCAATGAGTTCCTGGTGGAGACAGGAAGGTCAGACAGTGGACCGGCCATAACACCCTGACCCAGAGTCCCCTGCTAGGGGGCCGGGCCCCTCGGTGTGAGCCAACCAAACGGCGTGCGACACTTGAATTAAAGTACCGATGCATTGTTGTTCACTCTGACTCTCGGACCCTGTTTTTTTTTCTTTCGAGTACGTCGTGTGAGTAGGCGAGAGGGAACTGCTGTCCCAGATCCTCGCGGATGCTCCGGGAGCAGGAGACTCCGCGGTTTGCTGCGCCCTCCTCCCCAAGGCAAACGGCACGATCGCGTCTGCAGCCTGGAATGTTACCTCTCTGGAAACGTTCAAATGCTAAGATTAGACGCCACCGGAGCCGCCGGTGAGCGGAAGGGTCCGCCCCGGTGCCATGGTAACCGGCCGCGTATGCATTCCGCGCTTGATTAAAGCAAACATGCACGGGGGGGGACGACCCTCTGTTTAATTATCGTCCCTATCCACTTTTATCTTTTTTTTTTTTATCTAATTGTATTTGAATTGTATTTGAAGCCCTTCCTGTCCGACAGCGGAGGTCATGTGTTCTTGACCCTCTGTTTGGGGCTGTTTGTGTGTGGGGGCTGGGGCTGGGGGTCGGGGTCGTCGGTGTGTAGGGACCCCCTGAGGAGACTCAGACCCCGTAATATGTCCCCCTAGCGCGGCCCTCCCAGGACTATTGTCCGCATGTCATGTGGCCGACACCACGGCGGCTGTTCATACGCTGCCCCGGTCGACCCGGGGACAAAACGGAGCACCCTCCATTCATAGTGGAGCTGAGAGGGCAGGCGGGGGAGGGTGTGTGGGGGGGGGGGGGGGGTCAGGCTTGTGTTTGAGGAGTTGACAGCCCCGGCACCACAGCCCCACCCCCAGCCCGTTGTGTGACTGCTGGTCCTCTATAGTCCTGGCTACCACTCTGGATCAAAGCATGGCAAACATGGCACAGATCCCCGGCTGATATCCGCTGTGTGCCATGGCCACGCACACATTAGGTGTGTGTGTGCCTGTGTGTGTTTGTGTGTGTGTTTGTGTGTGTGTCAAACTGTTGATAAAATGCCATTGTAACAGTGTGCCTAATTAGTGTGTACACACACTTTGTCTATCGTCTGCGGCCGCGCTCTCTCTCTCTCTCTGACTCCCTCTCTCTCCCTCTCTCCGTCTCATTCTCTCTCTCTGTCTCCCTCTCTGTCTCTCTCTCTCTCTGTCTCTCTCTCTCTCTCTCTCTGTTCATCCGTGAGTGTGACTCTAGCGTGAGATAGTGAAGGTGAGAATACAGGAATTTGTGTGTGTGATGGCGATAATGAGGGTATGTTTTTGTGTGTGGTGGTTGCGGCGGTTTATTCCTGTGTGTGTGTGTGTGTGTGTGTGTGTGTGTGTGTGTGTGTGTGTGTGTGTGTGTGTGTGTGTGTGTGTGTGTGTGTGTGTGTGTGTGTGTGTGTGTGTGTGTGTGTCTGTGTGTGTGTGTGAGAGGGTTGGCCAGTTCCCCTTCCCTGCACCCCTGATGGCGTGTGTGTTATCAGAGAGCCCAGATCAGCGTTCCGGTGTGTCTGACTGCGGCCTCGTCCCGGTCTCACCACCACCCTCGCTCTTCTCAGATCTCTGTTGATTTACAACTGCGGCCCCCGAGCCATGGCCCCCCCAGCCAGGCACCAGGATCAGGTAGCAGTGCCCGCTATGCCAGGGGTTAGGGCCCGGCGGAGTCGGGTTCTTTACCTCTTTTATACATTTCACCTCACGCTCCTTATCATCCCATCTGGCGCCATGTTTTTGTTTTTCCTTTTTTGCCTGTTTTTTTTCCTTGTTTTGTCCTTCCTCCTCCTCCTCCTCCTCCTCCTCCTCCTCCCCCTCCTTCGAATTCCCTCAATGCGTTTTGTGGAGGTGCGATTCGGTGTGTGTTTTTGTGTGTGTTATCGCGGTTGTTATTGCAGTGGCCATAGAGACACGGCCAGACATCGGTTCGGTATTTTCCAGTCGGCCGTGAAGACGGATAAGAAGGTGGAAGAGACGTTTGGTCACGAGAGCTTTGAGCGGGAAGGAAAAATACACTACTGCCCCCCACGACAGGAACACACACATGCATAAGGTGTGCATGCACTTAACTCACGCACTAACGCGCAGTGCAAATTAAACTCATATATATTTACACACACACACTTAAACACGTACACATGCGGCAGACAAACTCACATACGAACAATCACACAAACACGAATATAAACACACACACACTCATAAAAACGCACACACACACACACACACACACACACACACACACACACACACACTTAAAAACATACATTCTCATAAACACGTACACATGCGGCAGGCAAACCCACACACACAAACAATCACACACGCGCGCATAAAAACACACACATACGCATAAAAACACAAGCACACAAACACACACAGATAAAAACACAGACACACACACACGCATAAAAACACACACTCGCACTCACAGGACCACACCCGCTCCACTCCCACTCTGGGTCCTCCTCCGATGTGTGTAAAGCCCTATAGTCAGTCGGCAGAACCACTCCTAAGTGTCAATACAGGGGAAGACATCCATCTCGGTGACAGCGGTGCGCGGGCCCGCCGACGAGTTAAAGATCTGCGGAGCGGAGACAGATGGCGGCGGGCGTCACACAGCCGTCGCACAGCGCTTGCGGTGGAGCGAGCGGCGCAGAGAGTAATGCGAAACATGGCGTGCACTCTCAAGTTGAACAACTTCAACTTGAGAATTCAGATCTGGTTTGGGATTATTTGTTTGTTTTGTGTCCATTCTGTGGCCATTTGTCTGTGTTCGTGGCGTAGGTGACCTCGTTTACGGGCCGAGTTGGGCTGGATGGGACCCGGCGAGTTCTGTACTGTAGAACACGCACATACACAGGGAATAGTCATCAAGAATTTTCAATATTGGGTCTCTCCGTTGGCTAACCAGGTAGAGCGCTTACCCATAGAGGCTCATTCCTAAACACAGCGACACGGGTTCAAATCCTGCCCGTGGTCATTTGCTGCATGTCTCCCTACCATGACTT
>NC_082385.1:10366949-10369449 GCF_031168955.1 Gadus macrocephalus
CCCCCCTGCTAACAGCGCTAACACAGCCCCCCAGCTAACAGCGCTAACACAGCCCCCCAGCTAACAGCGCTAACACAGCCCCCCAGCTAACAGCGCTAACACAGCCCCCCAGCTAACAGCGCTAACACAGACCTCTGGGTAACACTAACACAGACCCCCGGGTGACACTAACACAGACCCCCGGATAACACTAACACAGTAGGTGTTAGGTAGTCCCCGTCAAGGTCGCCATCGACTCATAAGCTACATCGTATCCATCAGCGACGATCCATAATGATGGAAAACGATTTTAATTAATTTATGATTGATTCTATTAATTAATATATAAACCGTATCTCTTCCTACCTTCCGCAAAAAAGGATATCTTCAATCCAACACATTTAAATCAAACTCAAGCTTGGATCCACAAACCAAACGCATAAGCGACTGTGCGCTGCCACTTCATTATAGTTATTATTCCCTTTAAAACCGGCGTCACCGTCAAGTTATCAAGAGGGGACAAAAGGACGAGAAATGGAGTTAAATGATTTGACTTTATTATTAAGTAGGGTTAGGGTTAGTCAGCCACTTAACCAAAAAGCATTTTAAACCGTGTGTTCCACGAGAATCCCACCGGGCCGCCGGGACCGACTCATGGACCACCTGACGATGGGCCTCATCCGCGCATAATTAGATTGACATTTCTCGCTAATAGCCCCCAAGATCCCATAATTGCTCATTGTAGTTATTTGTGATATTCAGGTTGCTAAGAACATTTTAATGACTTGTGCTAGCCAGTGTGCACATCATGCTGCATTCATCAGCCCCCCCAGGAACAGCCTGCACCTGTGTGTGTTTAATGTGTCCCCCCCACACACAAACACAATCCCCCCCGCGCCCCCCACGCACCCACCAAGGCTGTTGGTGTAAATAGAAAAGGGGCCGAAGCATGCGGGGAGAGATTCTGAGGTAGTTACACGCTGCTGTTAAGATGAATTAGCTTAAGGCAGCCACAGCAATTTGGTAACACACACACACACACACACACACACACACACATTCACACATGCGCGCGTGCACACACACACACACACACACACACACACACACACACACACACACACACACACACACACACACACACACACACACACACACACACACACACACACACGTGGGTCCATTATCAAGAGCTAGTGCCCTTATTCAGCTAATGGTTGTTTTAAGAAGACTTCTCCTTTCCTTGACTGCCTTATCTTTGCTTGTTTTTTTTTTTTATCAGTGCTTTAATCTCACTTTCACAATTACCCAGCGAGCGACTTCTCCTATAGCGCATGGTTCCATGAGAGGGTGATTGAGAGAGTGTACTGTTATGGGCTGATTATGCCTCGACGGAAGATTACAATCTCTGGGAGGCGCGCGTCAGGCCCTTGTGGTGGATGCAAGGAGGGTCCGCGAGGAAGTAACAGGTCCGTAACCTCCTTGTGTTGCATGAACGTGGGACCATGTTCATGCAACGGATATAGTGTACTGTAAATCATCACAAATATCATACCTTTCAATATTATTATTTATTTATTATTATTGCGGCAGACGCCAGGGAGGAGTGAGGGGAGGGGTAGGTCTGGCAACCTGCTGGCTCCACCTCAGCCGGGGGATCGTTAAGCAGGGGTGCTGGGGCTTAAGAGGGACGAGTAAAGGGACCTGGGAGGCGAGGAAGGCTAGGGCTAGCAAAGGACCGGCAGGATCTGTGTGATCGCCTGGCAGCGTGGTGCGCCCTGAGAGAGAGAGACAGGTGGAAGGTGTTGGACTGACATTGAAGGGAGCATAAAGGAGGCGGATGACCCTTTTCCCAACCTGGTTTTATGTACTAGGTAAATAAACCATTCTGCATTTGAACTGCTCTCTGTGTTGTGTCATTTTATCTATTTAACTTGGTGGCGTGGAAACCCCACACCCACTGGCCCGATACATTATATATATATATATATATATATATATATATATATGTGTATATAGAGTCTACCTATGCATTATATTTATGGAAGACATTCAAGGCCCATTTCTACACATGCAGTGTTCCAAGGACGGTTATGTAGTAATATTGCAGCACCTGTGTGGTCTATTCAAAGGGTCTCAAAGACTTTGTTCAGGACTGAAGAATACTCCAGCAAGGGAGAGCAGCGAAGGTCAGATGCTCAGAAGGAGGGTAGGCTGCTCTAACAACCCACGGTGGAGAACATAGTAGATATGATAATACGTATAGACGAAATATACGACTGAACATGAATGATAATCAATTACTCATTATGGGAAAGTAAGAGGGTGTCTATAACTGGAATACATACACACACAGACAAACACACACACACACACACACACACACACACACACACACACACACACACACACACACACACACACACACACACACACACACACACACACACACACACATACACACACACACACACACACACACACAACCACACATAACCACACAGACACAGACAAACACACA
>NC_082385.1:10371949-10383947 GCF_031168955.1 Gadus macrocephalus
ACACACACACACACACACACACACACACATGATCACACTCGCATTCACATACACAGCCATGCATACGGCTCACACACATACACACACACACACACACACACACACACATACAGTCAATATGGCTGCAGGTTTGTGACTCTTATGTTTTTAGTATTATTTCACTATCGTTTGCTGCTCAGTCCGTTGGTCACCTTCAATATCTATCAACTCACAATCTTCCCAATCCCTTCGTATTATCCGACTCTTGATCTTTTAATCTGCCTGTGTGTGTGTGCAAGTCTGCGGGCATGTGTTCATGCTTGCGTGTGTGCGTCTTTCATTTAAGGCTGGAAGAAATCAGAGATGGAATGTAATTTTATGAAAATCCTGCCAAATGATCCTTCACTGCCAATGACGATATATCAGAATGGACGTTTGAACCAGAACCACAGCGAGTTCTGCCTCGCATCTGGACGGTTCATATTTCACTGATTTGACTGATTGGATGAACCAACAACCCAGCCACTGTGGAACCCACCTGGTCAGCGCTATCGGATCACTCCTTTTGCTCCTACCATAGTTGTAGTTGTTCTATCTAGTCGCTCTGATGGATGCTGAGCCACAGAGTCACAGCTCTATCGAGGATTTGGGACATCACAACCACTTTGTTGGCTCTTTTTTCTGAAACTCTTTTCCCCATGTTGAGAAGAACTGGACAGGTAGTAGTGGTTTGTGTATCGCGCATTGAGTTTCTGTGATCACGTTACAGATGACACATGTCCACACGCACATTAAATGTATTTATAAATGACAACAGCATGACAAGAAGCCGGTTATGATGAATGGAAGTTTTGCTGTTAGGAAATGTTGTGGGGGAAACTCAACATACAACAGAACACGTAACCGAGATAGAGGAAGCAGCCAACACGAAACCCAACCTGAGGGGTATTCCTTCAACCAAGCTAAACGCAAAGCCGGGCGTATTTCGCTTAGCCTCGCTACTTTCAGTTAGAGTTCTGTTCCATTGACGTGACCTAAAGGAATTTCCGCTACATAACCATGGCAATTCATCAGACAAAACTAACCTGGTTGGTGGCAGGCAAACTGTCAGGCTTACTTGAGCGGTGTTTCAGAGAAGTTCATCTGTCGGAAACAAGTGTAGCCTACCATCAGAAGGTTCCGGCAAGCCTAGACCTCACGATTTTAGTACAAACAACAAACAGTGCAAACAGCCTATAGTTTCACTAAGGGTCTAAGATTAAATGATGCAAATGAAATAAGCAAATGAATCGCTATCTATTGTTATCGTGAATATTTTCTCAACACAATTTTATAAAATCGATTTATTCTACCGTAATCGCGAACAAGCAGTTGGGTGAGTGGTCGCTGACGCTGCGGTGTGGGAGGCCCGAGTTCGCGTCTTGAGTATGTTATAGAATTCTTGACATTGGCTTATTTTTGTAATTCCCTTTATGCCAGAGAAAGTAGGCCTAATAATTGACTTTTTATACATGAATATGTCTTACAATTTCCCCAGAACCCAAATAAAAATAGTCAGCCACATCAATTCCATTCAGGTCAGTTTCTTAGCAGGCAGGCCCGACCACTTCTGTTGAAATAAATACTATGGTTAGTCAATTTAGAAAAAATAATTCTGGCTGCATTTACTAGGCCTATTTCTTTAAAGATATGGAAAATAAATGGCAAGAAAAGTTATTTGATTTCTCCAGTAATCCTTCCTAAATAACTAATTGCGTGGGGATTGAACCCCGGTCGACAGTGCGCAAGTCCAACACGTTACCTCAACACTATCTCCCTAATTACAAAACAATGGTCAATATTCAATTAAAATATGTTACGCTTAATACGCATTCAACAGATCTACAATCTTTTGGCCAGGTTGCCTCCCTGTTTATATAAATGGTCACGGCATTCCCTTTTTGAGTTATTATATGCTTGAACTCCTCATATACATCCACAATCAGCCTCTGTTCGCCGCTGGAAAAATTCCCTCTCGGCTGGTTTGAACTAACCAGGCGCGGCTGAATTGGTTTGATGGAATGGCTTTAGCCTCAAGTGGAAGTTGGCGTTAGTACTAACTGGGCTCAATCAACTGAGCGCCGCCTTCGTTAGCGACTTTGATGAAATATCCCCCTGGGTTGAAAACTGTTTTCCCAGGGTTGGTGTATCGCGCATTGAGTTTCTCTGATCACATTATCGATGACACATGTCCACACGCACATTAAATGTATTTATAAATGACAACAGCATGACAAGAAGCCGGTTATGATGAATGAGAGGTGTGCCGTTGGGAAACGTTGTGGGGAAAACTCGCGGAACCGAGATAGAGGAAACAGACCATACCAGACGAAACCCAAGCTGGCCAACCGGCCTGTGAGAGGGAGAAGAGAGACCAGCTGGCTGAAGGGTAGCGGTCGGCCATTTAAAGCCTTCCAGGGCAAACCTGCACAGGTGAAACCCATCAGCTGATGAGGCTCTCAGCCCCGCCCCCTCCCTCCCTGCCTCCCTGCACCAGGGCTGCATTCCAAAAGTCTGTCGGCCTCAGTTTGCCCTGCCGCCTCCCGCCAAGCCTCCAGATGTTTTCCCTCGATCAGCATCACACCCTCCTCTACATCGGTGTATCCGAAAAGAAGGCGGTTTAGCGGTTTAGTGATTGACGTTTAGTGACGTGATTGGCTACCAGATCTGACTGTTGTGATTGGTCAGTGCTGATTGGGGCCGCTCCCCTGTCTCAAGCAGTGGGTACTCCCTGCACCTCCTTTCAGGGTGATACCGTTGAGGCTTGATGCCTCAGTGAAGAAGCCTCAGATGGGGTGCTAGGAAAGAGTTTTTGAACGCACCAAGAGAGAGGGTCGTCACCAGGGGCGGACTGGCCATCGGGAATACCGGGGACATCCCCGGTGGGCTGATGGCCGAAAATACTATTAAGTACCGGCCCACGCCCATCATCGCATCAGCCCTACAATGGTTATCACAGCGGCACAAGCGTAATTTTCTCCAAGAGCTATACCTATCTAATCAGAATCGCACTGACTGAATTTTATACTGCTACTCGCAATCGGTCTTCACACTCATGGTGACTATTTTTCGATTTTTTTTTAAGTGTCTTCTAATATGTGTTTTACAGACTTCGGAAGTCCAAAGTAAGAAAAGATCTCCACCTTATTAATAAACACCTCTAAATTGGTTCTTACACAGCCGAAGTGTTCTCAGCTGTGCGGATTGAGGTAGAGAATTTGGATTTGCATACATACACACAACGCGGCACCCAGTTCTACGCATGCGCTCAACCCATGAGGAGAAAGGGATTGTTAGCGGCGAATGTCTCCAGCTTGAGACCCGCTGAGGGACCACCGCCGGAGGCGGAGGTGCCTAAGCGCTGCCCGGCAACGATCCCTTTCTCCTCCTTGTCGTGGTTCAGTCTACTTCACATTGATGAGGACGTTGAAGAACCAGGAACGTCGGAGAACCCAACGCGGTCGTTTGAGATTCATAATATCGGCTCACACATCTTTTGGCCGTTATAATATTATATGATATAGATATCTATGTAGGCTATATGATAATATTTTGATATAGAGATCCAGGACTCCCGTGTGTTCTAGAATATTTACAGAACACGGCTAAAGGCTGTGTGAGCCTCGCCATTGCGATACATCCACTGTAAACAGAGCGAATGGTACCGTGGCTGCAAGCTGCTCAGGGCCAACGGCTGAATTTCGGGAACGTCGTTATGTAACTTACTGTTTTGTTATGCACCTTCGGCACCCCTACACACACAAACAATCACACACCCAGCATGCAACACTACTGATACCACTGATGTTCACACCCCATCGTATGTTCTGTTCTGTTCATTTCTAATATATTGTTCATGCTAATTCTACCCTCTGATTCCAGTTTCTTTATTGTGTGGTCTTTCTCTGCTGACATTCATTCCTTAAGGCTTTGTAGTTATACTTGTATAACCATCTGATACTAGCCAAGAGTTAAGCATATTCATCTAGCAAACTATACCTACCTTGGAGTGTTACAATAGCCAATAATCATTTTATTCCATGTGTCCATCCAGGCAAATTGGTGGATCCAAATGTTATTAAAAAACAAACATACATATATGATGTAATTTCTTTGTAATCATCCAAAATAATGTTAAGTGTATGGGTATTTTTCCCAGAAGGCCACTGACTGTTCGATACGCGCGATCCATTGAGTGGGCAACGCGGCGTGTACTTAGTGGGCCGCGCGCCGTGTATTGAGTGGGCCGGTCTGACAGAAACTCCCGGGCCACTTTTTCCCCCCAGTCCGCCCCTGGTCGTCACCCTGTTAATTGTCATCTTTTATTTTATGACTGCTTCTCAGTCACGCAATGTGATTTAGACTTTGTTTCCTGAAAACAAACATAGACAAAGGCATCGATTTCCATTTGTTTTGTATTTCCATAAAAAATATCGAATGAATTGTGGAAAATTGAATTTCGATAGTTGTATAAAAATATTAATACAAATAAAAGGAACATTTAGAGTGGCAGTTGAACTGAAATCCTGGAGGAATGTTTAATGGTGATTGTTCACATCAGGAACATACAGTACATTAACATGGTGATTGTTCACCTCAGGAACATACATGAACATGGTGAATGTTCAAGTCAACTGAATGCATTTGCGTTTTCCCTGAAAATGTGCACTGCGAAAAAAATACTCTATATTCTCCAACCGTGAAATACAATACAGTAAAATAAAATCAATAAAACATTGATTATATTTAATCAAACAACCACAAAATATGGCAACTAAAATAAGATATTCAAAATAAATATATCTGTATACAAACAAACCTGCCCAAATCATAGTCGAAACCATTGTCTGTGCCCTATTGCGTTCAACTCTAAAACCAGTATTTGTTTGTATGTGTTAGTTTGCATACATTAATGGCACAGTTTCACAGAAAAGCACAACATTATCCACCTGTTTCACCGGTGAGCCCCTCTCAACGCTGAAACACCTCGTCAGTCCATCAACGGGTCGGTCATCACCTCCATCCAGGTGAGCAATACTTCAGCCGTAGCAGGGAAGGGGAGAGCGGGTTTTCTTTGTCATCACGGCGAAGGTTTGGTACTTTTGCTACATTGACTCCCTTTGAGAGAGCGCCCTAAGACTCACACCTCCCTACAAAGCATTTCCATTTGTGATCGGTGTTGGCGAGGCGCTATTAATACCAAGCATTCAGCGGCTTCTCTGAGCACTGTCCACCGCAGCCGGGAGACAGACCCAGTCCTTTTCATTGAGGACTCTGTGAGCCGCCGCCTCGGCCTGGGGAAATGTTTTTAATAATTTGGGATACAGGTTGCAGCGGATACGAGAGAGCGAGTGAGAGAGAGGGGGAGAGAGGGAGGGCGGGAGATGGGGAGAGAGAGAGAGAGAGAGAGAGAGAGTGAAAGAAAGGGGTAGAAATAGGGGCGAACAATGCACGATGTGAATAGGAGCGGAGTGCATGTGGGAAGAGAGAGATGATGACTGCTGGGTTGAAGCCTGCGTCAGAGGGAGAGGGAGAAAAGACTAAACCGTGGTGAGTCATTCATGGTGAACATGGACCTGATTGAATGGTCGGGAGACGGATAAACCAGTAAAATACACTGTCAAACATTATCGTAAATCAAACCCAAAGCATTTCGTGTAGATTGTCGAAGAAAGCCCCTCTAAAATCTCTAACAAGTTTTAGTGTTCAAGGAGAATGTATTTGCGGGAGGCTCGCTGAGGTCACAAGTCTTGATTGCTCAGTGCTTAATGGATAATAATTGTCTCGAATTAGGGCAATTTAGATACATTTACTGTTTGGATCAAACTGTTTATCACTTGTGCACACGTTTTGTTAGACAATTACGATTTATTCGCCTTTCGGTTTTTGGACTGAGGCTATGGAAATACATAAATTGTTAGCAAAAGGTTTGCATGTCACGATTCTACAATGATCAACACAGGAGTGGCAATGTCTCTTCTGTTAACCAGGACCTAGCGTCCTGGTTAATAAACAGAAGAGTCACTGTCACTCCTGTGGGGATCATTGTACAGCTGTAACCTCTGCAGTGCTTTAAATCGCCACGGCGATGGTTTTGATCCGGGCTGACGTCACGCCAAAAACCCACCATGTCATGTTCAGCACTGTGCGTGTGACACACATGTGTCACACGCACAGAAACACACACACACACACACACACACACACACACACACACACACACACACACACACACACACACACACACATATGGAGGGGTTAACACAACGTGACACCAGAGCAGAGTTGAAGGGGAGCAAGTGAACGAGCCGGGGGTGGAGCGTCTGTGACATCACGCGTCCATCAGCCCCCCCCCCCCCCCCCCCCCCCTCTGGCGAGAAGGAGATGAGATCAGGGTCATATCCTATCACGGGATAAAAATAATCACTCCCACATTCATCCTGCCGCTGTTTTGGCATCTCACCGCTCTTAACTCCTCCACGGGGTCTGCCGCGCGTAAATCACCCCAACGCCAGCCCCCCCCCCCCCCCCCCCCCCCCGCGGGGGTGGTCCCGTTTCCGGTCCGTCAACCAGGGGAACGCGTTCATTATTAAAAACGCCCTCACACGCATTCAGCCCAGGAGGGCTCCATTTGAGGTGTCACAATAAGGGGTTGCCAGATTGGCGACTGGTTGTGCACGTGGTCGTTTGCGGTGCGGCGTGCAACGGGCACATTAAACACTGGCATAGGAGCGCATCCGAGGAGCACTCTGTAGCAGACGTTCATTTGCCCTAATGGCCTGCCATGTGACGAAGGCATAATGATGGTAACATGATGCTCATTGCTGATGCATATCGGCCATGAGCGGCCACAGGAAGCACGGAGACACACGCACATACGTCGCCGTGACGTCATTGAAGACTCAGGGCCAACAGCCACCCAGCGGATGGAAAAACAACGGATAAAAAAAAGAATGTATTCAACTCTGTTTAGTTTTAATACGGCATTACCCGTGCGTGTTGTAAAATATGAAAAGCAGGCTGAGGCAGTTTTGGTAAACAAACCAAATCACATCCAGAGGGGGTGTGTGTGTGTGTGTCTCTCTGCCTGACTGCTTGCCACGCTGGTGAACGCTGGTAGAACAGCAGCAGCCCCCCCCCCCCCCCCCCCCCCTCACCCGGCAACACCTGGTTAATACACGTCAGGGAACCATCGTCAAGGTGTGCCCCTTGATCTTCCTCCCCCCAGCCCCTCCCCCCCCTCCCCTCACTCTGTTCCCTCTTCCAAAAAGAAAAAACAGAAAAAACAGGTAAACAAACCAAACACACACAAGCCCATCTGCCCAGACTTTTGGAATGCAGCCCTGGTGCAGGGAGGCAGGGAGGGAGGGGGCGGGGCTGAGAGCCTCGTCAGCTGATGGGTTTCACCTGTGCAGGTTTGCCCTGGAAGGCTTTAAATGGCCGACCGCTACCCTTCAGCCAGCTGGTCTCTCTTCTCCCTCTCCCAGATCCCCGGTGTTGAGACGCCGCACCGGCATGCCAACCAAACCAACGCATCAGGCACCGTGCACCGGCTGTGGTCGGTTTGTTTACCTCCACTGTTTTCTCGTCCCCGTCAAAGGTCAGATTTCATCAAGGGCCTCTTTTGACTTACTGAGCCCCCATGAGTTTCCGTTATGGCTCCTCGATGAAGTCGATACCCAGGCTGAGGTTTGGAGCGGCGCAGCAGCAGCAGCGGTCTGGTAATGGTTACATCACGCTAGCTAGCTCCCGACCCCCGGTTCAAAATGAGCAACGTATAAATCTCTTCATAAACATCTGGGCTTTCTATCAAAGGGGGAAAAAAAATCAAAGTCCAACGCGTTAAGGCGCGGGGGGGGGGGCGATGGCAAGCAGACATACCGTACCTGATACACCCGATAGAAAAGTACACGAGGACGCCCCGCGGAGCTGAGAATGACGTCTTGAGGGTTAGCGGCGATGTGAGTTTACGAGCTAAAGGCGCGCTGTGTGTTAACGCACTATTGTCCAGGGCTCGGACCGACGTTACCATGTATATACCGAGGAAAAACCTATAAAGCCTGTCTTCTTTATCCATCAGGGTTGGAGATATACGATATTGGAATGCTTTCGGGGATACACCGGCCGGCCTCATGCTGAACTTTGAGTTGTTTCTGCTGAAAAACAAAAAAGGCACTTTTCTCCAGAACCCTGATGGCAAGCAAGGCTGTTGAGCACTCTCCCGTCTGGATCGGCGTGCACTTGGAGGGAGAAGGGGAAGTGCTCAACGGCTCAGCAGCTGACGTACTAGCTGGTGACAGGATCCCAGTGGGGGGGCCGGACCTCCGGTCCCCGCGTCTGCGGGCCGCTGCTGATCTCTGGGCCCACCTGGAAAAATGGCTTTATTGGTCCCTGGGAAGCGGGCACCAGTTCCACACTGACATGCTAATGACTTGATGTGTTAAAACGCTGTGCGCCGCAGCGTTTCGTAGCATTAGGCAGCTATCTGGACCATCTGACATGTCCATTCCTCAGAGGACAGATAAGCGGTCTGTTTTTGCCGTCCAAAGTAGGATTAGTATCCCTCCTCCTCCTCTCTCTCCTCTTCTTTCTCCTCATCTTATTCCTCTTTCTCCTCCTCCTCTTTCTCCTCCTCCCCCTCCTCCTCCTCCTTATCCTCATCCTTGGTAGCGATGTACAGAGCTCCGCTCTCCTTGTCTGTTGTTGAATCGGTTCATCCAGTATAAACGCGGTTCAATAGAACCTTGCAGCCGATAAGGACGTCTGAATCATAACTGACTTATTTTCATGAACCCACAATGGTTTAATTCCACTGTGATTTCTTTAAAGCCCTATTTCCAACAGATGGAAGCTCCTCTCCCTGTTAAACAGCTCGGTCTCCTTACCTGTCCGTCTCCTTTCAGTCTGCACCCTGGTTGTTATCGTCGGGTATCGGGTCATCTCTCTCCACAGCGGCACGATGCGTATCTGACTAGCAATTACGCAGCCAGCAGGTCCTACTGAGGCAGGACACGGCCGTTTGAATACGGTTGAAACAAAAGGGAATAAATTGCTCGTTCAAATATTTGCCCGGCTTAATTCTCTATCTGATATCATTTTGGACTATCTAGAGCTGATGATTTCTGAATAATTGCGGTCGGCATTGTGCTCCAGGTGCTCCGCTGGCCTTAAAATTGTGTTTGACAAAATGTCAAAGTAATCAGATAATCAAATAATAAACTAGCTGACCCTCACGTGAAACAGCTTGTCTGTAGTCGCCTCAATCAGGTGAAGCTTGACCAACCGTCCATTTCTCAAGCAGCCATGTACGTGTGTGTGTTTGTGTATGTGTCTGTATGTGTGCATGCATGTGTGTGTGTGTGTGTGTGTGTGTGTGTGTGTGTGTGTGTGTGTGTGTGTGTGTGTGTGTGTGTGTGTGTGTGTGTTTGTGCATGTGTGTGTGTATATGTCTGTGTGTGTGTGCGTCTGGCAGCTGTGTGTGTGTGTGTGTGTGTGCGTGCGTGTGCATGTGTGTATATGTGTCCGTGTGTTTGTGCGTGTTTACATGTGCTTGGGTGTTTGTACGTGTGTATGCGTGTTTGTGCTCTTGCATGTTTGTGTCTGTGTGGAGCGAGCCTTGACATGCTGTTCTGTGCTGTAGAACCGGGCCTACCTGAACGTTACCCAGCCATACAACAACACTGTCTTTAAACAGGGCAGGGGGTTCTTCTCTGTGTGCTTGAAAGAGCTTTTTCTACTCTCCTCCACAATTCCTTTCTTCCATCATCTTGTTATCAGTTGAGCGGTTCTTTCGTTATGGTGACTATTTTGAATTATTGTTCCCAAAAATTTAACAATATTTTTGGAATTATGGTTAAAAAATAAATCGAATATCTTTTATATTATTATTATTGAGATGGCATGACCTCCTCTCTGTACTGTAATTATAAAAAATATTACGTTTTCTTTTTAACAATATTTGAAAAACTTCAAATTCACAATAGTCCAAGGACATTGGCGGTTTGTGCGTAACGCTGTTGTCCAGGGCCTGCATCACAACCCCCCCGTTCACGGAGGGTGTGTGTGTGTGTGTGTGTGTGTGTGTGTGTGTGTGTGTGTGTGTGCGTGTGTGTGTGTGTGTGTGTGTGTGTGTGTGTGTGTGTGTGTGTGTGTGTGTGTGTGGGGTGTGTGTGTGTGTGTGTGTGTGTGTGTGTGTGTGTGTGTGTGTGTGTGGGGGGGGGGGGGGTGGGGGATTCATATAAAAATACAGTTGCTCTTTTCGGGGCTTGCGGTAGCGGCGGGCCGTCTGGCTTCCTGCTCGGGGTTAGATTGTATCGGAGGCCATTGAAGTCACAGCCCGAGTGGGGAGGAGGGGCTCATGGTGGTGGGGAGGGGGTGTTACAGAAATAAGGAGCACATGAAAAGGACAAACGGAGCGACCGGATTGGACGGATGTGAATGCGAATAACGCATGGGAACAAATAATGAATTCAAGGTCGCGGTACAAGTGGGATACACACAACAGAGTTTAGAGACTAAATATAGATCCCCAGAACGCGTCTATCACTGAATACCAAAACAAGTTGGTGACCATGGAAGGACACAGTGAGCGTTGAGGGGAGAGATATTCTCTGCAGAGACGCACTTTGTGGTCGCACCCCTGAGCAGACCAACATGTCCTTGTCTACACTACAGGACACAATCTGGGTATATATTCAACACTTTGTAATGTGGGCATATATTATCCACCGTATGCTGCCTGTATATATTATACACTTCGTTATGTTGGTATATATTATACACTTCATAATATTGGTGTATAGATAGCTTCATAATGTTAGTATATTATACACTTCATAGTGTTGGTTTATATTATTCACTTCATGATGTTGGTATATTGTTTACTCCATAATGTTGGTAGGCTATATATTATACACTCCATAATGTTGGTACAAATAGTTAACTTCATAATGTTGGTACAGTTCTCTGTAAAGACACAGAGACCTTTTGATCGACAAAAGGATCCGACAAAAAGGGACAAAATCAGGGAAACTCCAGTAAATGTTATGAGTCATCAGCCCTCATCTGACCAACGACACCCAAGGGAGCAATACACCGGATCAGATGAACGGGATTTGGGCGGGATCGGGCCATTGGCCTCTTGGAGTGGCCGACATTACGTACCCAAGCAGCTGTACGGAGCGGGTTTACGTCGGGCCAGCGGTGTGCTCGGAGACGTTCGCGTCAGGAGGAGGAGGTGAGTGATCCCGGGGTTGGGAGCGGACCATGGGACCGCATGCGTTCCCGGTGGTCAGGACAGAGCGTGCTCAGTGCGGGTGCGTAGGGCTACGCTGGGTGTTTTCCGTGAACGCACTTTCTGGTTCACACGACTGATTGTACTGGGGGCTTTCGAACGCGCAAATGTGAGTGATTTCGTTACAAAAAGCACATGCCCTGCACACCAGCTCACAGTGGAGGCCGCGGAAGATCAATATAAGAGGAATAACGGGCATGGGGGGGCTTAAACTCATATACATTTGGAGAGGCAAATATGATCATTGGACACACGTCTTTGAATGCACACGCATCACATACCCCCCCCCCCCCCCCCACACACACACACACACATACACTTATTTATAAACACATACACACACACACACAGACACACACAAACACACAGACATAAGCATCGATTACCATGGATACACACATTGATTGACATGGATGCACATGAAAAAGCAGATGCACAAACACACACACAAACACACAGACACAAACACTTATTTCAAAACACATACAAATGCACACACACAGACACACACACACGCGCACACACACACACACTCACATACACAAACACAAACACACACAGTTCTTAAAAAATGCATACAAATGCGAACACAACCACGCGCACACACACACACACACACACACACACACACACACACACACACACACAAACACACATTTAAAAACCCACACACCGACACACAAACAC